>NW_026115858.1:0-24439 GCF_001640805.2 Lates calcarifer
AACAACTTACTGTACTATGACATTTTTTGGCCATTTTTGACACCTTACTATATTGTGACCTTTTTTCATGGATTTTGACGCCTTACTATACTATGACATTTTTGACACCTTACTATACTATGACATTTTTTGACGCCTTACTATATTATGACATTTTTTGACCATTTTTGACGCCTTACTATATTGTGACCTTTTTTCATGGATTTTGACGCCTTACTATACTATGACATTTTTCTGACATTTTTGACGCCTTACTATATTATGACATTTTTTGACCATTTTTGACGCCTTACTATACTATGACATTTTTTGACGCCTTACTATACTATGACGTTTTTTATTGGTTTTTGACGCCTTACTATACTATGACGTTTTTATTGGTTTTTGACGCCTTACTATACTATGACATTTTTATGACATTTTTGACACCTTACTCTTCTATGACATTTTTCTGACATTTTTGACACCTTACTATACTATGACGTTTTTATTGGTTTTTGATGCCTTACTATACTATGACGTTTTTTATTGGTTTTTGACGCCTTACTATACTATGACATTTTTTGGCCATTTTTGACGCCTTACTATATTATGACATTTTTTGACCATTTTTGACACCTTACTGTACTATGACGTTTTTTCATGGTTTTTGACGTCTTTACTATACTATGACATTTTTTGGCCATTTTTGACGCCTTACTATACTATGACGTTTTTTATTGGTTTTTGACGTCTTTATTATACGATGACATTTTTTGATGGTTTTTGACATCTTTACTATAGTATGACATTTTTCTGACATTTTCGACAAGTTACTATACTTATACTATTTTTGACAATATTTGACACCTTACTATATTGTGACCTTTTTTCATGGATTTTGACGCCTTACTATACTATGACATTTTTCTGACATTTTTGACGCCTTACTATATTATGACATTTTTTGACCATTTTTGACACCTTACTATACTATGACATTTTTTGACGCCTTACTATACTATGACGTTTTTTATTGGTTTTTGACGCCTTACTATACTATGACGTTTTTTGGCCATTTTTGATGCCTTACTATACTATGACATTTTTATGACATTTTTGACACCTTACTATACTATGACGTTTTTATTGGTTTTTGATGCCTTACTATACTATGACGTTTTTTATTGGTTTTTGACGCCTTACTATACTATGACATTTTTTGGCCATTTTTGACGCCTTACTATATTATGACATTTTTTGACCATTTTTGACACCTTACTGTACTATGACGTTTTTTCATGGTTTTTGACGTCTTTACTATACTATGACATTTTTTGGCCATTTTTGACGCCTTACTATACTATGACGTTTTTTATTGGTTTTTGACGTCTTTATTATACGATGACATTTTTTGATGGTTTTTGACATCTTTACTATAGTATGACATTTTTCTGACATTTTCGACAAGTTACTATACTTATACTATTTTTGACAATATTTGACACCTTACTATATTGTGACCTTTTTTCATGGATTTTGACGCCTTACTATACTATGACATTTTTCTGACATTTTTGACGCCTTACTATATTATGACATTTTTTGACCATTTTTGACACCTTACTATACTATGACATTTTTTGACGCCTTACTATACTATGACGTTTTTTATTGGTTTTTGACGCCTTACTATACTATGACGTTTTTTGGCCATTTTTGATGCCTTACTATACTATGACATTTTTATGACATTTTTGACACCTTACTATACTATGACGTTTTTTGGCCATTTTTGATGCCTTACTATACTATGACATTTTTATGACATTTTTGACACCTTACTCTTCTATGACATTTTTATGACATTTTTGACACCTTACTATACTATGACGTTTTTTATTGGTTTTTGACGCCTTACTATACTATGACGTTTTTATTGGTTTTTGACGCCTTACTATACTATGACATTTTTATGACATTTTTGACACCTTACTCTTCTATGACATTTTTCTGACATTTTTGACACCTTACTATACTATGACGTTTTTATTGGTTTTTGATGCCTTACTATACTATGACGTTTTTTATTGGTTTTTGACGCCTTACTATATTATGACATTTTTTGACCATTTTTGACACCTTACTGTACTATGACGTTTTTTCATGGTTTTTGACGTCTTTACTATACTATGACATTTTTTGGCCATTTTTGACGCCTTACTATACTATGACGTTTTTTATTGGTTTTTGACGTCTTTATTATACGATGACATTTTTTGATGGTTTTTGACATCTTTACTATAGTATGACATTTTTCTGACATTTTCGACAAGTTACTATACTTATACTATTTTTGACAATATTTGACACCTTACTATATTGTGACCTTTTTTCATGGATTTTGACGCCTTACTATACTATGACATTTTTCTGACATTTTTGACGCCTTACTATATTATGACATTTTTTGACCATTTTTGACACCTTACTATACTATGACATTTTTTGACGCCTTACTATACTATGACGTTTTTTATTGGTTTTTGACGCCTTACTATACTATGACGTTTTTTGGCCATTTTTGATGCCTTACTATACTATGACATTTTTATGACATTTTTGACACCTTACTATACTATGACGTTTTTTGGCCATTTTTGATGCCTTACTATACTATGACATTTTTATGACATTTTTGACACCTTACTCTTCTATGACATTTTTATGACATTTTTGACACCTTACTATACTATGACGTTTTTTATTGGCTTTTGACGTCTTTATTATACGATGACATTTTTTGATGGTTTTTGACGCCTTACTATACTATGATATTTTTTGGCCATTTTTGACGCCTTACTATACTATGACATTTTTTATTGGTTTTTGACGTCTTTATTATATGATGACATTTTTTGATGGTTTTTGACATCTTTACTATACTATGACATTTTTCTGACATTTTCGACAAGTTACTATACTATGACGTTTTTTTGACCATTTTTGACACCTTATTATACT
This sequence comes from Lates calcarifer, assembly GCF_001640805.2. Taxonomy (NCBI): domain Eukaryota; kingdom Metazoa; phylum Chordata; class Actinopteri; family Centropomidae; genus Lates; species Lates calcarifer. The sequence continues at coordinate 3,004 of NW_026115858.1, forward strand.
ATGACGTTTTTTGATGATTTTTGACATCTAACTATACTATGACATCTTTTTTTATATTTTTTCATGGCTTTTGATGCCATTTTTGACTATTACATCTTATTTCTGATGTTGTAAATACTTATACATACAGTACTTCATTACATTATTTTTATAATGCAGATTACTATTATTATTCTATTATTATTATTACACTTTCCTGATATACCTAATACTGAACATGAACAGTTTAATGTCAGTGCTTTGTGTTGGGCAGTTGATGTAAAGCTGTGGTGAATTATCCAGAGGTCTCTGTCCTGGTCTCAAAGAACTTCTTCATTGTACGAAGAATCTCTGTGATCATGGATGACATCTCTGTGATCATCGACAATGTTTCTTTGAACACAGGTGGTGCTTTGTATTCGGGGACCCCAATCACTGCTGACTTTCGCACATGCCTCTGCGAATAATGGGCGACATCTCTCCGATCATGGATGAAGCAGTCACACCTGGAAGAAATCAAAGAGAAACATACAAAGGAAATACACTACCACCTATTCCTCATTAACAGTTTAACCATGAAAACACAGAGAAGTATTCAACATTATAGCTGAAACAGAGCATTTAAGACCAAGATGAAACACAAAGACACAAAGACATGCAAAATGTCAGTAAAGTGACTGTAAACAAGTACAACAGAGATTTAAACATCAGGAGCTCGCTGTGTTTTCATCCATCCACATTGGGGGTCCATCTCATGTCTTTTTCTCTAAAAACAATGACCAGCTTATCCTAGACTTATTGAGATATTACTTTAGCCATGTAGCTAATATGCTGACTGATGGCACCTAATGCTAAGGTTGACTTCACAGGTGAAAACAATGACGTGTTTTTAAAAGTTTACCTGGGAGACTTCAGCTCATGGTTTACTGGTTGAAGTTTGAGTCCTGTGGAGAAAAATCAGAAACAACAAACATTAATATAAAACCATTTAAACCATCAAAATAAAAGCACATGAACAACAGAACTGGTTCAATAATTAAACTGTGAGATTAATGCCACCGGACATGTGACAAGAAAGACGTTGCGCAACATCATGGCGTCTATCAGTATCATCAAAAAACCCACAAACCTGGACAGGAAACATTTCACCTGACTGCACAGACATGTCTGATGTCTAACCGATGACACATGGACTTGAGTTATGAATCTGAGGACTTGAGATTTCCAGAACTGTGTGATTCATGTTCTTTTGTTTTTTATGCTCATTTTTAATTGATGTAAAGCATCTTTGAATGCCTCATTTCATCTGTAAGTAACAGTATTACCACTGTTAACATCGATCATCTATTGGATACTTTTTGTCTCTGCAGCCACCAGGGGGTGTGGTGCAGCAGCAAAGACTAACTAACTGATATGTTACAGCGCTAATTATCAGCTGTGACTTTTTACACTAATGTCAGGTTTTTAGACGAGCACACACTTTAATGTAGCATGTGTTTAACTCCAGTGGCTGAATTAGTTTTCTCAAATGTGTAAATCATGTTCATTCATCAGAGACATGTTGCTGTGTCTGTAGAGTCTGACATGAACTCAGTCTCATCAGTGTTAATATTGACAAAAATAATTAAACCTCCACTTCAGCCAGAACTCAGTCTGTCTCTGTTGACTCTGACAATATTTACAGTAGGTGGTGCATTCACTGACTTGTCAGCTTCTCTGGAAATCTGCCAGAGGCAGATGTTTAACCATCAGGTGGCAGCACAGAGCCGCTGGAAAACAACAGCAGACTGAGGAGAAGCAACATTCAAGGCTTCAGTTTGGTTTGTTAATGCTCTACAGTTCAAGTCCCAAGTCAGCACCAAGAAGTTTCAATGTAAAATGATTGGATTCCAAGTCAAGACCAACAAGTCTGAAATCAAGTCCTTAGTCAAGACTGATTGTGGCCTGAATAAATTTAGTGCTATGTTAAAAAAAGAGAAGAGTCACTTCATAACTTTCAAATACACTTGTTAACATTTAGACATAAAACTGATCAGGTTTGTTGTTCGTGTCACACAGGACGTTACATTTCTAATTTCTGAGTTTCCTGCATCCTGCCGTCTGTTTCTGGTTGAGTCTTTACAGCTGAATGTGACACAGTTTGACAGTTAAGAGTTTTCTTCTAACAATATGTTTAATCTTTGGATTTGAGGAGGAAACCAAGACAATTCAGTTTATAAAAAGTTAAAAGACAAGTAAAGTTAATTTCAAGTATTTTTTGAGTTTGATGGCTAAAATCTCAAGTCCTCAGATTCGTAACTCGAGTCTGACTCGAGTCCGAGTCGTCGGTTACACATCAGACATGTCTTTGCAGTCAGGTGAAATGTTTCCTGTCCAGGTTTGTGGGTTTTTTTAATGTTACTGACAGACAGACGTGATGTTGCACAACGTCTTTCTTGTCACATTTCCGGTGGCATTAATCTCACCTTATAAGGTTTCCTCCTTCATAATGCAGCGTTTTTTCCAGTCTACTTCACTCCTCCCCTCCAACCACGTCCTGTGCTTCTGCTCCGAGGACAAACTGTCAGCTCTGATTGGTCGGAAGATAAACTGCAACACAACAGACAGAAGAGGGTTTTATCATTTTGATATTAACAGAGTTGAGTTTGTAAGAATCAGTATAGATAGTTACAGATCACACAGTGCTGCATGCAAGAGGAAAAACAAACCTCCATTCAAAACCTCATTCAGAAATCTGTCATTTTTGTAGCAGTGTTTTCCTCTGTGCTCCAAGCCCTGAAATTCATTGACGTTGTTTCAGATTCTCTCTTTATGCAACCAGAACTGACAGAAGTGAAGAAACCCAAAAGGAGAAATGAAAACAGAAATTTTCTCTGCTCGTGTGACTCAACTTCCCCTCTGAGCAGAGGAGACGTCCTGCAGAGCAACAACAGGCTGCAGGTTCCTCTTCATCCAAACTATCACACATTGACACTGAGGAAGACCATCTACACACACCCACACACCGGGTGGACAAAATAACAGAAAAACCTTAACTGTGTGGAAGATCAGTCAGAGATTCAGTTTGAACTCTGAGGTGCTGCCGAGCCCTCACATAATGTTCCATTTAAAGATTAACTCTCAAAGGTTTTTAGATGTTTAAGAACATTAACTACATCTCAACCTGCAGAGACTTGAGACAAAACAATCCATTATTCAATTCAAAATTAGTGGAAGTCTGGAGTTCGGAGAACAACAGTTGTTTCCTGGCTGGATATCGTGACTTTTTAACTGATCTACAGTTAAAAAAAGTTTTAATGTTTCAGGTGAAATAGTGAAGGTGAACGCTGCAGCTGTCGTGTCGTTGTCTTTTAGTTTCACTTCACTGTTGTTCCTGTGAACAATAATTAAAGTAATTAAAAAATAATTAAATCAGCTTTAATGAATCAGCCTGAAGCTGCAGAACGAGCAGGAGACAAACAGAGAAATGATCAACATGTGACAGAACATGAGCTGCCCTCTCTCTCTCTGTGTTTGTATGTCTCTCTCTCTCTCTCTCTCAGTGTGTCAGTAGTGACTCTGGTTCTATATTTAACCTACAGGCCTGCTCTCTCTCTCTCTCTCTCTCTCTCTCTCTCTCTCTCTCTCACACATACTCGACATAAACGAGGCCGCTGAGAGACGACGAGCAGGATGGAGGTAAAACTCTTCTAACTCTTCTGTTCTGCTGCTCAGTTTGTGTTGTTGTTGTTGTTGTTTTCTGTTTGTGTGAATTTACTGTTGGAGTCTGGAGAGAAGCCAAACACTGTGTGAACAGTGAAGCTGCTGCAGACGGTTTATCACACTCAGCAGACTTTTAATCCAGCCTCCAAACACAGGTCTGGTTGTTTATTAATCAGATATAATAATAGATGATATGAAAATGTGGCTGCAGGTTGGATTTAACAGAGCGAGGGGAGTGACTGTGGTGGTGAAATCAAACTGTGCATCATATTTCATCAACATGTTCATCGTGGTGTTTGAGGCGAGGAGCTGAGGCGTCGTCAGGTCATTGATCTCTTTTATTACAGCTGCATTTCTTCATGAATTCCTCCTGTTTAGTGTTTTCTGCAGCATGACGTTTCTGTTTCGCAGTTTAAATATCTGGTCCACCAGGATTTTACTTCAGTGTGTCCATGGCAGATCAGATTTATCAGCGTCGTGTTTCCCTCTTAAATTTCATACGAACACAGATCAGAAGCCGGACGTCAGAGCTTTCCAACAGCACTTAAACGCACCACATGTGTTGATCAGAGGATATTTCTCACTGTGACAAACATCTCAAACATCCACAGATAAAATGCAAATGATCCAACAGATGCAAAAACATACGAGTGAACTTCTAAAAATATATTTCTACACATACGTTAAATATATTTCCTCATTGAAGACAGAGACACATGAATGCAGCAGCCTCCTCGTTTTGAAAGACTTATTTTAAATGTGTTGAGTTAATGTTGTTAATGACAGTAAAATAAGAGTGTGTGTTCACTGACCTGGAGGTTACTACAGGTCATTCAAAGCCCGTTCGTTTACTCTGAGGTTCAGAGTAAAAACCACACGACTTTTAAAACGTGGTGCTGCTGATTATCACACATGCTCAGTATTTACCTCCATTTAACCCCTGAAACCACAAAGACAAATCAGGACTTTCCTAAAGGAGCATTTTCGTCCTGTTCTCTGAGCACTGCAGAACTCAGGAAAATCTTTTTCAGACATCTGGACTTTTTCTGTTGAATCTGAGGTGTTTTCCAGTTGTAGTTATTTTAGGTGAAGGACGGGGAGATTTTTCACTCCATCATTTTCGACTTGACTCGGAATCCAAAACTGTAAATGTAGGTGACCAACATTCAGTTACTACAACTCCCATGAGGCTTAAGACCTTTTCACTCTGAGGGTGTTTTTTGGTTCAATTAATTCTCAAGTTCATTTACTTTTCCAAACACTACACGACGTCCACAGCCGCCCGCTCGCACTCTTTATTCACCTCAAAAAAGAACGAGAGAAGGTAGTTGGATTGTTAGCATCAGTGATGGTCCTGAATGTAGCGTCTGGTCTCTGATCAGCCTGAAAGGTCACACGACCTCCACTGGTTAGACATGGCTGCCTGAGTCTGATCCAGATCTGCTGCTGCCTACAGAGAGACCTCTGGGTCTGAACTCAGTCCTTCAGGCTTCTGCTCCTTCTCGGACTCTGTGTTCCTCCAAGGATCATCATCTCCATCCCTGACCACAAGGTCCTCTCAGTCCAGACTGTTCTGGTCTGTGGTTCCCTGATGGAAGAACCAGGTCCCAGATCAGAGCAGGAGCGTCTCTCTCTGTCTTCAACAACCTCGTCCTCTCCTCTAACACCCTGACATGACCAACAACCCTGTCACCGTCTTTATCTCCTGCTCTGTCTCAGCGAACTGATTCAGGTCTTAGTTTGAGCTCTGAAGCTGCAGAGTCGTCCTTCAGATGTGAGTTTGTGTGTTTAAACTATAAACTTTATAGACTTTAAACGAACCATTTTAATCAAGAGGAGGAAATTAATCAAGGATGTACAACAAACTCCACTGACGTCGCAACTCGCACCTGAAAACCTGATATGTTTTGGTTCCAGCTGGAAACAGAACCGTTCCCTCTGTCAGTCTGCAGGGTTTGGACCTTTTACATGTCAGAGTCTAGAGGTCTGTTGATTCCTGATGTGTCTGTGGTTGTAGATATGTGGAGGTGTTAGATCTCATCAGACCTCTTTCTATAAGGCCTGGCCTCCAGCTTCGAGTGCAGCCGCTTAGATCAGATGTTATTCTTGGTTCTGACTGGTTTTCTGACCCCGATCAGTTTCTAGACTCAATCGTCCTCTACACCTGAATGAACCTCTGATCATGTGACGACCATGACATGTGTCTGAAAGCTGTGAGGAGCTGGTAAGAGGACCTTTAGTTTGGTCTGTGTGAGGCAGATCAGGAGCTCACCTGGAGTCAGGGAGGGAGGGACTTCATCATCATCAATAAGACATCCAAGGCTCATGGGAGCTGTAGTTCCTGAAGGAAAAAACAGATGAAGATTGTTAATGAAACTTAAAACTAGACACTGATGTGAAGGAATCCTGAAATAACAGTGTTCTGTGATTGAATGTTGAAGAGTTTGAAGAACAGCAGCTCTGAAAAACAACAGATACGATCAGAGACAGAAAGAGGAAGTGGTTTAACGGTTGTTTTTCATCACTTTCTGTCAGTTCACAGGTCGACTACACTCTGTGGAAAGAATGAATAAGACCCCCACCCCCACTGTGTGTGTGTGTGTGTGTGTGTGTGTGTGTGTGTGATTTCATTATCTGTTGAATGTCAGCAATGTGAGACCTTCAGCTGAAATGGACATGGATCAACTCCACGTCAGCAGCTGTGTGTCTGATCCTTTAATAGACTTGTATCGTCCTCATGTTTGGACTGATGTGGTTCTGAAGGTCGATGCTGACAGACAGTAGCTCAAGTATTACAAGTACAAGATGAAGTTCTTGTAGTAATAGTAGTGGTAGATTTAGTAGTAGAAGGACGTGTAGTGGTAATACCAGTGCTGCTGATAGTATTGGGAGTAGTAGCAGTACCAGTAGTGATAAATACTTACAAATAGTAGTGACAGTAGTAGCAGTAGCAGAAGTAGAGACAGGTTTAGCAGCTGTAGATGTAGTAGTTGTGGTACTAGTTGTAGTAGTTGAAGCAACAGTAGGAGTAAAAGGAGGAGGTGTGGCAGTAATACTGGTTGTAGTGATAGTAGTGAGAGTATTAGCAGTACCTATAGTTATTCAAACAGTGGTGGTTGTAGTAGTAGGAGCAGTAACAGTGACAGTAACATAAGACGTAGTAGTAGTGTGAGCAGTAGCAGTAGTGGTAGCAGTCGTAGTAATAGTACACAGCAGAAACAGCAGTAGCAGTGGTAGTAATACTAGTTACAGTAGCTGCAGTTTTAACAGTTACTGTTACCTCTTCTGTCAGTAAACCTGTCACAGTATACAGGTACAGTGTTAGTAGTAGTAGGAAGTAAAGATGTATTGTAAACCTGAGAGCTGAGCCTCTAATCAGCAGCTGCCTCATCACATTTCCTTCCTAACATGGTCACAGCGCACACACAGGAAGTATCCTGCACCAACCGTAGTACTGCAGTAGTAGTACTAGTTATAGTACGACTCTGACCCTGGACAGCAGAGTTTAAGACCTGAAACTGATCAGATGTGGTTTGGCAACATAAGGCGACGCCCAGAGGAAACAGTTCAGAGTGAAGTTCTGCTCTCTGCGAGTTGTTTTGTGTGTAGCAGAGGAACAGTACTACCACATACTCGCAGTATTTGTGTGTGTTAGACTTAGACAGACTTTATTGATCCTTGGGATGACTCCCTCAGGGAAATTAAGTTTCCAGCAGCTTATATGGACAGAAGCAGCACACAGGACAGTTTATAAACAACAACAGCAACTGCTTGCAAACAGGTATAGAGAATATATAAAGAAATAAACAATAAACAGTAAACTCTTAATAGGATAAAAAAAACACTGTAAACTCTTAACTAAATATACAAACTATAACTAGAATAAAATAAGAATGAGACAGGATAAATAAATATGGAGAACTGTGTATGGCCTGTGGTTAAATTAAATTATTGCACTGTGGTGGAGGATGAGGTTATTGAGTGTGTTTCAGAGTCAGCTCAGGTGTTGAGGTCGACCTGCAGACAGGTGAACACCTGACTCTGATCAATGAACCCAGAGCTCTTTATATTTACCTTGATACCCCCCCTCCCTCAGGAGGAGGCTCCATCCCGACGCTCTGTGGCTGAACTCGCAGGGAGATTCAAAGCCTCGGCTCCTCCACACGATGCTGCTGGGAATGAAGCGGTGAGTTCAGTGACCGTCTGTACATCAGGCCGTCCGAACACCCCGTTACTGTGCTGTGGTTTAACACTGTGACTGTGTGTGAGCAGGATAAACCGGTCAGACGACGACCTCCTCGCTCCTTACAGCTCCCCAAGACACATGGAGACGACCAGGAGGTGAGGGGGGGGTAAAAGCACCTGGGCCACTTCAATGACCACCATGACAGTAAGACAGCAGAGCTCTGTGTAGATGGAGGGTGATAATAATCCTGATGTGTGTGTCAGCAGCCTCCAGGTGTCACCTCACCTCTTCCTGCCAAAACCAAGAGGAACTCTGCTCTGATCGAGAAGCTTCAGGTGAGTCCAGGTGTTTTCTGCTGCCCTCTGCTGGTGAGTCCAGAGAACTGCAGCGAACACATCTCACCTCTCTCTCTCTCTGTGTCCCTCTCAGGCCTCCCTCGCTCTCTCCCCCTCCACCCAGCTGCCCTCTCCAAAGAGCCCCGGCTTCAGGCTGCTGCCCCCCGCCTTCACCCCACCGTCCCCCGGCTCTGCTCCAGTAACCACGGTAACCACCTTGTCCACGGCGACGCCCACCAGCCCGGTCGCCGCCACTCCAGGGACTGAGGAGGAGGGGCCCATCTCCTTCGAGGCCCCTCCCACGGTGGCGGAGGGGTCCGTCCTGTCGAGCATCAACAAGGTTAGACTGTTTTACTCAACACACACATCTACATATGTGAGGCGTTCAATGACCCATGACCAACGATGGAAAGACCTGTGTGTTCAAGGAGGAAAACTTAAATCAGATGCACAACAACCACAAAGACACACAATCATCAAAACACAAAGAGATTTAGTATTAAGTAAATAAACAAGTATTAACCTCACCTCTGATTGGTCCTTCTCCAGGGCCGAGTTCGACACTCCATCAGGAGACGCCCTCCATCTCGCCGCCACAGGAAGTCCAGCAGTGGAGACGACGCCGGTGTCACCAATGATGTAACAGACAAAACAACAGCAGGAGGAGAAGAAGGAGGAGGAGGAGGAGGAGGAGGAGGAGAAGTTTTCAAGAAGGAAGAAACAACAGATGCTTCAACGTGTCCTGAGGAAAATCAGTCCCAGAAAGAAGATCAGACAAAGGAAGAGCCCAGAGAGGAAGAGGAGGAGAAGAAGGAGGAGGAGGAGGAGAAGAAGGAGGAGGAGGAGGAGAAGGAGGAGGAGGAGGAGAAGGAGGAGGAGGAGAAGAAGAAGGAGGATGAGAAGGAGGAGGAGGAGAAGAAGAAGGAGGAGAAGGAGGTAGAGAAGAAGAAGGAGGAGGAGAAGGAGGAGGAGGAGAAAGACAGATCTTCATCAGGAAATAAAGAGGAGCAGGAGAGAAACTCTGCAGAAGAACAGACAGAAGATGTGACTGAAGCAGCGACGAACACAGAGAGTAAAGAAGGAAAGAGCGAGGTGAGTCATTCAGCCTTTCAAAGTAAAAGTCCTGCAGCCTGGTTTCTTTTCATTCTTCTCACTGTCCTTGTGCTTTAGTTCCATGATTTGTTCTACTTCACTACAGCTTTTCAAACACGATGCTTTCTTCTGTTGTTATTTTAATAACTGTTCTGCTTGTTTTGATTTTGAGTACAGGTATGAGTACTTTTACTGAAGTATCCGAGTACTCCCTCCACCACTGTGATTGAACATTAAAGCTTGTTTAGACATTTCCTTTGTTTCTTTCTCCCACAGGAGACGAGTCAGAGTTCAGACCGATGAAGGTTCAGGTGTTTGGGTTGGTGCAGCCGTGATGAGTCCCCGCAGCGCTGAGGGAGGGAGGAGGAGGTGGCAGCAAGGCCTGATGGGAAAAGGCCTGAGACTGAACACAGAGCCGCTGTCTGTCTGTCATCACGACGTCTGAGGAGGACACTCAGGAGTTTGGGTCCTGTAAATAATCAGTGATATAAATTAGGAGTTTATCGGCTGATGTGAATCTGTTTTTACTAAACTTTTACACTGCAACGCTGGATCTGATCCTTTTTATAAGAATACAATGTTTTCATTATGTTTTCTGCTGTTTGGTGCCTTCAGAGCTGTGACTGATGATGATGATGATGATGATGATGAGTGATTCTCTGTTTGTTTCGAATGGTGCAACAAAATGATAAACTGTTAATGTTTTAAAACTGGTGACGTCACATTGTGAAATTAAAATGCACAGTTTTGTTAAATCTGCTCTTTAATGTCCTGAGTCTGATTCTGACAGTGGAGCAGGAAACATCCAAATCCTTTGATTTAGTAAAACAGAAAAATACTGTTCAGCTTCATGTCGGCGAAGTGTTGAGTATACAGTTGATTCAGATAAGAGTCAGTTTAACACCAATTAAAATGCTTCATTTTAAAGGTGCTATATCTAAGTTTTTGCTATCGCTACATAGCTAAAGTTAGCATTAGCTGTTTACTGACCAAAATACGTCCTCTGAGCAGAGGAACTTCCTCATCCTCTCATGTTGGACTGAGGACAGACTGGACGCTGCAGTGACTCACTATCACAAAGTGGTATTACAAGTGATATTGCTAACTGGTTAGCATGCTAACTTCAGAAAAATGGTAGAGACAGAAGCAAACATTAGCAATGTTTTCCACCAGTACAGAATGAATTTCATAACATTTCTTCTAGACTGGTGAGTAAACAGCTAATGCTAACATTAGCCATGTAACAACAGCAAAAACTTACATACAGCACCTTTAAAGTCGACCCACAAATTAGAATAACAACCTGTGTGTCAGCATAAACACTGATTCACCACAGTGCACCTGGCACCAGAGCACTCCCAGGTGAGACCTACCTGGCCAGTGGCCCCCAGGTAGTCTGACTCTGAGACACCTACTGAGTGAGACTTCACTTGAAGGAGGTCGCAGCCTTTGAAAAGGAGAGTTAGTGTTGAACTCTACTTACAAGGATTTTCCACAGCTGGCACGTCTCCACATGACTCAGTAACTCCTAATCTACTGAGGGTTGGTACCTGGAAAAGACCTGGAAGGAGGCGCAGTGAGAGGAGGAAACCTGGCTGCTGCTGCTCACTGTGTTTAGATATAAGTCTGGATAATCTGTCCCGTCCTCTGATACACTCACATCCAATTTCACTGCTGCTACAAATAAAACAGACAAAACAGGAGGAGTCTGCCTCTCTGGAAACTGACGATTCACTGCCAAAAACCTGAGCCCAGAGGCATGCTGGGAGAATACAGGTTTGTAAAACATGTTGAGGGCAGAAGTCGACTACTAGTCCCAGAAGACAGCGCTGCATGAAACAACCAATCAGAGTGCTTCAGATTCTATTGCGAAGGGTGAAGTGAAAGTTGCATCAGAGTCAGGAGGAGGGTGGTCAGGACCCCGTCTGTTGGAGAGTCAGGGATAGGTAGTTGGTTGGTTTATTAGCATCATGGATGGATTGCTGAACAGAGCAAACAAATACAAACACTGAGTGTCTCAGCAGGTGGTTCACCTGTACAGATCCTCCATCGTCCAGGTGATTATCATCATGGTTACCCAAGAGAGTTTGAATCAAGGCCAAATGGATTTGGTTGTAGATGCTTGAGGATGTTTCACCCCTCATTCAAAAGGCTTCTTAGAACTGAGGAAGCCTCTTGGATGACAGGTGAAACCCTTTTTGGATGCTAAGGGTTGTCAGGGATGAGATGGGAAGCAATGTGAAAAAAATGCTGCTGCAGTGTAATCCATTTCTGACCCACCTCTGAGTTATCTTTTAAACATCAGTACAGTCGCTCTCACTAACACAGACTCGTGTTCATTTAGTCTGAGATCTTGATCATAAGATAATGACTGTAACTGTGGCTGAGTGGTTTGGTAATGACTGCTGGGTAATGTAGTCTTTATGAGCCTGGTTCAGTGTCTGAGAACAGAAACACAAAAATAGAAAACCAGCTCCGTCAAACTGGACTCAGACCAACACCTCTGCTGATTCTTTCCTAATGGGATAATGGAAACTTTCAGTAGATTCTGAATCATTAAAGTGAGTTTTCCACTGTGGATTCTAATAGAAGCTGAGCTCTGATTGACGCTGCTGCGAGGACGAGCTGCTGACTGATCTGATTAACACTCTTTCCACTACTCTCCACACTGTTTGATGCACTGGAGGGAAAGTCAGTTTTACTCTTCGAGGGGAAACGTCCTTTGTGGGCGTCACATCGAGGAATCTCTCCGTCTGACCCAGGACACCCAGGTGAGTCCTTTATATAACCATCCTGCTTCCAGGGCCAGCCCAGGTCCCTCAGCAGGTAAAGCCTCTTGGCTCAGCCTCTGGCAGGCCTCTGCTGGCAGACCTCCAGGCAGCGCGGCCTGATCTCATTAGGAAGTTATTTTAGGTGCTTCCTTGATTCTTCCTCCAGGACCTAAGAGGGTTAGAGAGTCCTGAGGTTTGCTCTCTGCCTGCAGAGTCACTGCAGCCTGGGTGTCGGCCGGCTCGACCCTCCTGCTGCTGAAGCCTGTTGGCCTTGCTGCCGATGCCACGGATATTCAACCTTTTTGATAGGGTCCAGGATCAGGACTGTAGACCACTTTAACAAGCTCTTATTGACATCAGTCTGCTGAGGATCAGAGGAGGCCTGCTCTGGTTTCTCTTTCTAGAACCTTCTCGTCCGGGCTTCGCCTTCTTCTTGAGGTTTTCTTTACCTCGGTGCTCCTGTCGGACAGCACCCATGGGGAACCACGGCTCGAACCTGGACGAGATCCTGGCGGAGGACATGCACCATTGGTACAACAAGTTCATGCGGGAGTCTCCGTCGGGCCTGATCACGCTGTTTGAGCTGAAGGCCATCCTCAACCTGAAGGGTATGAACGAGAACGCCAACAGCTACGTGGACCAGGTCTTCTTCACCTTCGACATGGACGGGGTACATTTCACACTGACACAAAAATTACACAACTACTGTCAGCTTCATGTAGTTTTTACACTGTTGTATTGGTACTTCTACCTAAGTAAAGGGTCTGAGTACTTCTTCTTTCACTGAAAGTAACTATTACCTGCAGTAGAAATACAAAGCAGCAGAAAATGGAAATACTCAAGTAATGTACAAGTAACTTAAAACTGTACCTATGTGCAGAACTTGAGTAAAATACTTAGTTTCTTCAGTAGCACTGAATTGACATCTGAACTGGAACTTTAAAAAATACTGCTGACAAACATCTATCAGGTAAAGTAACTTTACTACATGATGCTGAGAATACTTGTGTACTTTTACTCGTAGTGGAGTATTTCTACATTGCTGTATTGGTACTCTGTAGTAGTGCGGTAAAAAGTACAACATTCTCCCCCTGAATTATAAAGTAACATCGAATCTACATAAAAGTACAAGTGCTTTACAATGGTCCCTAAGTAATGTACTTGAGTAAATGTACTTAGATACTTTCCACTGCTGATGACAGGTGTCATTCTGCAGAATACTTGTACTTTTGATACATAAAGCACATTTTACTGATAAGAGTGTACTTCAGTAAAAAATGCACATTGCAGGACATGTACTTGTAATTTTTGCTCTGAGTTTGGTCCCAGTCAGATGAAATCTCGTCGGTTTTGGGGAAGTTAAAGCTGTGAAATGAAGAAAGACATGTCCCTTTATGGATTTAACCAAAACCTATGGATAATATCACTGAAATAATTGTGAATTGTGTTGGTGGAGGTGGCGCCCCCTGGTGTCCGCTGAGGCCTATATATACCTCATTACATTTCCAAAGCCTTGGTCCAGGTCCTGGATACAGCTGTGTGACATGAATGAATTAAAAACCAGTGTTCATCTCTGATATTCAACCAGGAAACCTCAAAAATATCAAGAATTAGAAACAGAGCCACAGAAGGGGATCATGGGTAATATACAGCCCTGGGCCTTGTTTCAGTTCAGTGAGTGGGACCACACAGTCTGAGGCTTTGTTTTCTGTTCATGCACAAACACATCAGAGCTTCAGTGAGAAGCTGGAAGAAGTGCTGCAGTAATTGTTTCTAACTTTAACCTCCAAACCAGCAGCAGACTGATGGTGCAGCAGGAGGAACAAACTCCTGTTGCGACGCTAAAGTCTTAATCACAGAGAGCTATTTAAAGTCCAGCACAGATCCCAGATCTGTCAGGGTCAAATTTAGGAGAGGACAAGAAGAGTATTTGTGTTTGATGGAATGATGCAGCCATAAAAACACTTATCCACAGTTTCTGTGCAGAGCTGATACAGAACAAAATGATCCAGTCAGACTGGGTGAAGTCGATTAATTTCAACCTTAAAGGCAAAAACTGGATGTTCAGGGGTTAAGGTTTAAGGTGACATTCACAGATGTTAAGTTACGCATCACTGTCCAACACTCAGACCAGAACCAGCTCACAGTCCAGTGCTGTTAGAACAAACTCAACAGCTGCTCAGGACAGTGAACCTGCCTGATCCTGGTTCAGTCTGGTTGTGGTTTCACTCTTTGTCCTGGTTAAACAGCTGCGTCCAGGGCCAGACCAAGACGTGACCAAAGTCCACTGCCCCATACCGAGAGAACTACAAAAACCTGCTTTATTTTTGTGGTATTACTAGGTATTTTGGTGATATCACCCAGAGATTTTTGGTTAAATCTGTGAAGGAACATGTCATTAACTTCCCCAGACTGCAGATACAAGGTTTTCACCCAACTGAGACCAAACTCAAGTCCTGTGTTTTATTTTTCTTAAAACAAATCGTACTCTTTTTTCCACTTGCAGATTTAGTATTAATATATCACTTATTTGAGTAGAAATAGCAAAAAAGTATTCTCCAGAATTATACTTTACATTAGATGTTACTTTATATTTGCTGTATATTTCAGAGGGAGGATGTTGTACTTTTTACTCCTCTGCATTTACCTAACAGCTACAGGCAGTAGTTACAGGTACTAAGTGAAAGTACCAACGATGTAAAAATACTCCACTACAACTAAAAGTACACATGTATTCTCAGCGTTATGTAGTTAAAGTTACATTTCCTGACAGATGTTTTCCCCTGCAGCTGTATTTTTGTTGAGGTCTAGTTTAAACAACATGAATTCATTCTGAATATGAACATCAGGAACAATGAACTCTTGTAGTTTGATATAATCGATGTGGCATCTGGGACAGTCAACAACTCCCCGACCACAAGTCTAACATGTCTGAATATTTACTATCTTTCTGCCTGGTCTTATGTGTCCCTCACTGACCAATAGGATGACAGAGCTGGGTTATATCGCCACCTGTTACGATGTGTTGACCCTCTATGATAACGTGAGAATTTGAATGATGATTGGTCAGAGTCAAACTTTCAGTGTTGCCAGTCTCCAACCAAAACATGGCTCCATGATTTTTCTAATCCGTTTCCCAATTTACCATTCATCATCAGTATAACAGACAAGTATATAGTTTATCAGCAGATATAAGCTCATGTTTATGTGTTTGTTCAGTATTTGTTTTACAGATTTTCCATCTGTTCAAGATGTGGAGCATCCACAGCTGCCATATGTCACAAACTATGATATTTTTTGAATTGTTTAACAATAAATTTGACATTTTTACTTCAAGGATGTGACTATCAATATGATCAGTGGGTTGATCAGTTCGTCAATCAACTAAAAGACAAATTATCTTTGGGTTGGATGAAGTCAACATGGCCGCCTGGGATCTGGGGAATTCTGTTAATAATAAAAACAGTCGCTGGTTTCAGCCTAAAATGTGAAAATCAAACACATTGGACAACCACATGTGGAACTTTTAAACCAAATCCACTAACAAGCGTTTTCTGGAGCTTTTGACTGCATCTTGTGGTTTTCATCACGTGTGGATGGAGTTTGAAAAGAAACAATGATTTCCAAAACTTTTAAGCTTAAACTCTACTTTTATTTTGAAGGTTGACCAGAAGATGAATGTTCTGCAACACCTTTACCTGTATATTTTAAGGTGTTTGGTGACAGTGGATTTGAAATCAGATTTTAGTTTTTTTTAATCTTACATCAAATCAAACTCCACTGTGGTTCTGCAGAGACCCGGGTGTTAACAGTGATCGACCACAGCTCCAGTCTGCTGAGTGAACCAGGACAAAGATGGCTAAGGCAGAACTTTCATTGGCTCTCTAACTAATTGGCTTACAGTGTTAGCATGCAGAGCCATTATCGCCCGCTGTGTGTGTTCATGGTGAGCTAAGTGGATTCAGAGTGTGTGGCGATGAAGTTCAGTGAGGACGAACTGAGAGCTCAGGGACTGGACCTTCATCAGGGGGAGGGACAGGAGGAGATCACAGTGATCTGTTAGAGTTTAGATATTGTTTTTTATCATGAGGTTCACAGGGTTTACTGACTGTAAATCAAATTAACCTGATTAAATCACTGAAACTGAACCTGCAGGTTTGCTCAGTCTGAGTCAGCAGGTATCTGTGCAGGTGCTGACATCAGGTTTTTTATTTAATGTTTAACATCATGTGCAGAGTTAGCGGTTGAACCAGAAACATCACTATGTATCACTACCAGACTCCACTGACAAAAACAGGACTTTTACTGAGCAGAACACAGGAGAACATCTGCAGCGACTGACTCCAGACACTGAAGCTCCTGATTTAAATGTTGGTCGTTTGATCGACTCGTCAACAACAAACTTTTTGTTGTAAGTTTGTTAAACTTATATGAGGTGATTTGCTGATCATTTCTCCACCTCTGTCTCTGCTGAAAGACCAAACACAGTCCATTGGTCGTATGGTGGTGTCACAGAGGGATGTTCACTAATAAACAGCTGCAGAGCATTCAGATCCTTTACATAAAAGTACCACACAATAAGGAAGCAGTGGTATTCCAACAGCTCCCAGTAAATTCCTCTTTTTGTCAGTGGAGTCTGGTAGTGATATATTTTCTGGTTAAACTAGGAGGATCTTCCTCTTTAATAAAAAGCTCTGTCTTACAAGAAAACAGTGTTTTCAAAAGTCAAAAAGAGAAGTGTTGAGGAAAATTGGACCAAAGTACTGACAGTTCTACAGAGCAGATGACGCCTCCAGACTAAAACTGAAGCCTGAATTTCACAGAAACCCAAAACAAGCTCCTCCTCACATCCTCAGAGAAACTGAGGTAAACTGGGTTTAACCTCCCTCTGTTCTGTCTGCAGGACGGTTACATTGACTTTGTGGAGTACATTGCAGCCATCAGCCTGATGCTGAAAGGAGAGATCAACCAGAAACTAAAGTGGTACTTCAAACTGTTCGACCAGGACGGCAACGGAAAGATCGACAAGGAAGAACTGGAGACCATCTTCTCGGTGATTAGTCTCACACACATTGACGTCAACAAGGATCAACACAAAACACAAAAACCTCAGAGGTTCTTCAACTAAATAAATAAACACAATTTAAACATTTTTATCAACTCGTCTGAATCTCAGCAGCTCGACAGTTTCGGTTCAGACACGTTTAACTGAGTAATCTGGCTCAATTTAGTAACTAAAACTGAAAACTGTAACAATGAGACAATGAGAGTAAAAGAAGAGATGGAGGACTCAAGTCTCTCAACCACATCAGGCAAAAGCCAAAAGTTTCATCTGATTAGTTAGAAACTGTAGTAGAGTATCAGCTGTGACTGGTTTTTTATCCTTCATCTGATAATCCTGGTCATGTAGAAGGACTGAATCAAAATCTAGTTTGGAGACTTGAATTGTTTTAGATATTTTGGTCATTAGTTTTAAAGTTTGTAGAATGAATTCCTTCTACAAACATCCTAAATCTGACTGATGATGGTGCAGTCATCAGTATTTTCCTCATTACTGAACACAGGAACTCAGGACTCCCCTGGATAACAAAACCACCAGTGTCAAATATTTTCACTTCATTTCTGATAAATCAGGTTCTTCCAGTCTCTAAATAAATACTACAGTACCCATGAGCCTCAGCTGCTGCTGCTATGAAGAAAAACTGATGGTGAAATCAAATCACTTTTGAAGAGTTTAAAGATCAAAGTTTAAAATCCTGGTTCTCCACAATAATAACCTGAAAATCAAACCTACTATCGTCGTCTGACTGGTGGAGGTGGTCAGTCAGATGATGGGGGCCTGTGCTACCCCTCTGAACCTACAGACAGATTTCCAGAAACTGCTCCTCTGACAGTGAACTGACTCTAAATCAGCCGAGCTGGATCTGCTGCTCTGACAGAGAACTGGGCTGGATTAGCTCTGAAATTAGATGAGCGTTAATCTGCTGAATGAGCTCAATCTATCAGCCGACAGGAAGCTGCTGGAAGTGGGACGAACGACTCCAACCCGGTTAGACTGGACGTCACAACCAGTGTGAGGAACACCAGAGTCCAGTGGAGCGTTTAACCTTCTGCATTTTACCCAGAATCAACATTAAACACAGAAATACCAAATAAACTATTGTTAGTTTTAAATATTCTGAATAATTGGGCCATAATTAGATGTTAAAAAGGAAAATGTTCTCAAATTTCCCTTTTAAAATTGAAATCTTGGCCAAAATGATCCTCCAAACCCAATGTTCAGTCTTTGGCTCATCTAATTAATCTTCATCATTTAGATAGTAAATGAACTAAAGAGCAGATTCTGAGTTTTTAAATGCTGAGTTACTGATGGTCAGTGGTGTCTCCCCCTGCAGGCCATCCAGGACATCACACGAAACAGAGACATTGACCCAGAGGAGATCGTCTCACTCATATTTGAGAGGATCGATGTTAAAGGAGAAGGTAAAAAACAAGATGCTGTTTCTGACTGACTGAGGCTGATAGCTTTAACACCACTAATGCTAACGGTTCTGCTAGTGTTCTCACCACCACCACAGACAGTGGGATTACTGGGGGCAGAACCCCAAACTACTGATGACCAACCACAAACAATCTCAATCTCACACTTTGTATGGAAAACAGATTCTATAGAAGTGGTTATGTTGGCAAAATGGTCTATCCTTTGGTACCTGAACAAAGTTTACATTTTGACCCAACTACTGTTAAAAATCAGATAAAAAAGTTGTCTCTAATGAAACTTAGAAGAAATAAAATTGGCAGGCCAGTTGAAGTTAAATTAGTGTTAATTCTAAACACTTTGTCTTTGAGTCGAAGTTAATGTTTGTGCCAAATTTGAAGAGATTTCCTCGAGGCCTTATCGAGATATAATGTTCATGGATACGTACAGACAACCTGAAAACATAACACCTCTGTTCACGACTGTCGCCAGCACAGAAGCATAAAAATATAACTGACCCATCAAAACCCCTCAACTATCTTTTGACCTTTGACCCCTCAGGTGAGCTGACCCTTGAGGAGTTCATCGAGGGAGCCAAAGACCACGAGGACATCATGGACATGCTGAAGAACCTGATGGACCTGACGCCGGTG
The DNA here is from genome assembly GCF_001640805.2 of Lates calcarifer. Classification (NCBI taxonomy): domain Eukaryota; kingdom Metazoa; phylum Chordata; class Actinopteri; family Centropomidae; genus Lates; species Lates calcarifer. The sequence goes on from NW_026115858.1 coordinate 22,200, forward strand.
TTAGTCATCATCGTGGAGGGCCGGACGGGATGAGAGCGCAGAGCCGGAGCTGCACCGGGACCACAAAGACTGACTGAAGCAGAAATCCTCCCCCATTCAGAGAAAAGAAATCAACCCTCAGCCCCTCAAAAAAAGATAAAAGACTTGATCTACCCCCTTAAAGTCTTCTGCTGTTTGCTGGTCAGAACAAAGCAGCAGAAAACAACAGGTGCTGAAAATGTCTAAACCTTCTGATGGACTGTGATCAGTTGTCCAGCCTCAGGCTGAAAAAGGGACTGATATCTAACAAAGATATCTGAAGACTTCACCATCACCATCACTAATCTATCCATCACATCACGCATCAGTTTGTCCAAAAATGGTCAGATCCAAAGAATTCAAGTGGAGGTTGCGGTTTTTAAAGGTCCCAGAAATGTCCAGGGCCGGGTATCAAACTTCAGTACGTTAATGGTACCAACTGAACAACATCGAGATCAAAAAACTCTTTAACTGTGTAAAAATTACCAAAAGCTGAAATCAAAAACTTTGTGGGATTCCTCTTAACGTGTTCTTTGATTGAATGCTACCAGAGTTCATTCAAATTTTTGCCAATTTTAGTTTGTATTTCAACTACACTAAGCTATTGTATGGCCGCTGGTGTTTAGACATTTGAGAATTTTTGTTAAATGAAACAAATGTTTGGTAGAAAAACAAGTTTACATTTCTCAAAGTAATCGTCCTGGAACCTGGTTTCAACATGAAGCACCAGTATCAAAGATTTTAGTCGATACCCAGCCCTGAACCTTCAGCCTAAATTATGGGGAAAGAGCAGGGGGCTTAAATACTTCACTTACTGTAACATCCACCAGGAAGATCCGTTTCTAAAGATACTGAGTATCTGCAGGGATGATTTCAAACCTCATCAAAAGTGACAATCAATCATAAATCTGCTGTTTTAGTCTGTATCTTCTTTAAAACAAAGGTTTGGTATGGCTGCTTGTGTTCAGACTTTAACATTTTAAATGTTTTGTAGAAAACCAGGTTTCTATGTCTCAAAATGAGGTGCTGAGCAGAGCATGCTGGGAGTCCGTCCTGGTCTTTGCTCTGAAGCTGCTGATCCTCTTAATGCTGTAAAAGGCTCAGCAGCCTGAGCTGTAATGGAGCAGATTTACAGACAGTTTCAGCATCACAGAGATTTATATTTTACAGGACAGACTCGGCAGGAAAATATAAACTAAAGGTTTGAAAAATGACCTGATTTAAAACAAAAACATGTTCAAACTGTAGAATAACCTTTAAGAAACCACAGAGTCTGTAGATTCACTTTCTGGCTTCTGCAGTTATAAAATAATCATTCAGGATCTATCACCTTCTCTGGCACCCAGGCCAGACAGAGAGCCACCCAGGCCAAACCAGGCTAACACAGGCCAGACCAGGCCACCAGGGCAGCCCAGGGGAGGTCTGATTAACATCTAACCAAAGAGAGGTTTGGTCAGTGGTTCTGATTACCTCAAAAAACAGATGAAACCTGAACCTCTTCAGCATCTAATGAGTCCAGACCTGATTCAAACCTGAATTTTTACTTCAGCATTTTCCCACTAAAGAATCTGCTCTGACTTTTTAAAGGAACAGTTCAACATATAGTGACATCTTCTAAGATGTTGAGGTTCAAAGGTGAAGATAAACATTTAGGTAAATCCTCCTTTGTCTTAACAAATCCACCTCTCAGCACCTCTAAAGCTCATTAATTAACACGTTCTGGAAAACCAAAGAGTTTCCGGAGTCTCCTGGGTTTCCTGTAGATCAGGTCACACTGTGAGAAATTAGACTTATTAGGGTCCAGGAATCAGACCTTCAAACTGCCCTTTGTTTGGTTTTAACTTGAGGGATTTTAGGCTTTTCTCTCAGTCACAGTAAGGACATCTGGATGCATATCAATGTGAATACTGTTGTTTTATTTTGTCCTTTCACAGTATAGTTGTGTTAGTTGTGTGACTGGTCTCTTATTTTTTGAAGCTGAAGGAATGTACTGAATGATTTGAATGTTTTAAACCTTTTTACTTTTATACAATGATGAGTGAGAAAAAAAAAATCAGGACGATGGAGGAGAATGTTTGTAGAATAAGAATCAATCATGAACTCTGATGGTTAGAGTTGAAGAGAAGAGGCCATTTTTGTCTTTAAGCTGCTGACTGATAGTCGTACAGGTTAGCATTGACGCTGACAGTTCTTATCGTGCAATAGGGATTTTACAGTGAAGA
>NW_026115859.1:0-35849 GCF_001640805.2 Lates calcarifer
CTTCTCTGGTGCAACACTTCATTTGAGATAGCGTAATAAGGATGACTGTTGATTAACATTTTGGCAGTGGACAAATCTGTCCAGGTTATTTCAGCTCAGCACAAAAACTAATTGACTTTTGATGACTCAGGCTAAGAATGATTTGCCTCAGTCACCCTCAAACGCTGTGTGTAATTATAAAGTTGATTGGGGGAAGATGAATTTAGTTTTGTCAGACTGTTCTTGTTGACTGTTAAATTGTTCTAACTAGCTACCAAATCCTTCACTTTCTTCCTCTTCTCTCTGCCTCTTTGTTTCTCTTTTCTCACATCATACATTGTGTCACCAGTTTTTTTTTCTTCCTTTTGCAATTCTCCTTTCTCTGTTTCAGTTGACAAACCTACACCAGATCACAAACCATCCAAGCCTGCAGCACCAGTGGTCCCACCTAAGAAGCCGATCCCCCCACCAGGGAAAAGCAGACAGGGAAGCATCCCACCCAAGAGGCCGGACAAGCCTCTCAATCCTTCGCCAAACCTCAAGTAAGTCTTAAGTGTGCCACTTCTTCATCCACGAGGTTTGTTTGATCATCTATCTGAACACTACTGACACTTTTCTGTTTTCTGTTTTTACTTTTCTGTTGATACAACAGTGGTGTAAGTCCTGTCTCTCTTGTACAGCCACTTTAACATGAAGACATTATTAAGGAATGCCACTCTATTAGAGAGGACAGGAAGAAGTCTGCTATAATAATGCACAGCAGTGACAGATGACATGGCATTTGCTGTGCACAGATCGGAGGAGTTCACTCACCCAGTCATTTCTTGTGCACACAGTAAGTGTTTCTTTCCCCCCTGTAACTGCAGACACAATGGAGAGGTGCCTTCCACGCGACCAAAGTCCGACTTTGAGCCATCGTTGCCATCAAACCCAAGACACTGTCTGGAGACTGGGGGAGAAGTCCTCGGATATGGGTACGCATACTACACACTGCTTGACATTATCCAGCATCTTGATCTTCTTAGCTGCAGAGGACACGGGTGAAATGGCATTTCTGTTGTTCCGAGAGCGAGCGGCATTTCTTCTCACCCTGACCACGGGAGTGGTTTTCAGTCTGTGTCGTCTGGCCAAACAGTCAATGAATGAGTTCCTCAAATGGTGTTTGCTGACAACAGACACCTCTGACAGCTCACAGACAGCAGGTGATTCACCTGAGAATGAAAAGAACGATTCTCATCCTCCAAAATTAAATTCTGGATCAATTTGCAAATGTCAACAAATCACATTTTGGCATTTAGACCAACGCAAAACCCTCAGCCTGTTGTGTCCCATAATGAAGTCACTCAGTCTACAGAAGAGAGCGCAGCGCTTTCTTTTTTTGGCTTTTGGTCCCTTATCTTGGCACGTTTCATTTTTCCATTTAATTTTATGGAGACAAGGATCTGTATTCATTCAAGAGTGTATTCTGCAGTGCAAGTTGCCAATCAAAACAAGAATAGTTTGTGCCCTGAGACAGAATGAACAAAAAGGTCTACTGTTTTATAGTTGGTTTTTCAGACAAACTTTGAAAAAGCATCATGAGTCCCACCAAACCCTGTGACTTGTATAAATGGATCAGACTGAATTAGGAGCTACAGTTTAGGCTTAGATGCTTTAGTAGAAGAGGGAAATAGGGAAAATATTCCTCATTAACTCTTCCACCGAGAGTTCCCTCACATCAGCCCCTTAAGAAACTGTCTAAAAATTGTACATCTGTACATCGGTAATGCAAATGTGTCTTCATTAAAACTGTGAAAGCAGAGAGGAAGACCTGGAGCTTTAGTTGACATCGGCCTTCAAAAACAAAAGTGGCATAGTGAACATTTGAAAAGACAGGAAGTAGTAAGGACACTGTGAAAAAGCACATGAAAGAGACATCATTGAAACAATTTCTAGTTTAGAGGTTGATGTTTTGAGTAGAAGAGGTTGATAGTGAATGGAGACACAGGGGGACTGAGAGGGAGGCAGAAGGGTCCACAGAGAGAAAGATGCCTGATATGGATTTAATAGAGCCGACCTGATGGTATTTCACTGGAGAGTTCTGTGTTTGTGACAGATGCTTTGTAATGGTGGTAAAGAGCTGCTAAAACTCCACACTGCGTACCAGCCAGTCTGACACACACTTCCATGGAACATGAAAATTCACTTTTTGCTACTGTCACTGGCGCTTTCTCCTAACTGAAGCAGTTTACCACAGTGTAGGTGCAAAGTGCTGTTACACATCAGGCAACAAAGTTTTTCACTGTTGCACAATAGTCTGTCAATCACTCATCCCTTCCTCTGTTTGTGTCCTCATATGCACACCCTTGTAAACAAACTTTATGTTTACTTTAAGTTTTCATACATAAGAAATTAAATGCGTACCCTAAATCCTCCAACAGTTTCCCTTATTTTCCCTTTATTTCAGTCAGAAAGAACCAGGCGTTTATTCCTGTTTTTTCTGTTTCGCTGTAGTTACATTCAGTAACGCATGGTATCAGATTTAAATTTTCTGTTGATGCTGTTTCCTGGTTCTTTTTTTAAAGGATCTCTCCAGTTTTTCTGAAACGTGTGTCTTATTTTCTTACTTAGATTTGTTTGTGTTACTGTGTAATACTTACTCCACAACTGAAAATCACACAATAACACAAACTGATTGATGCAGTAGTATTTCAGCATCTCCAGTTCTCTGCCCAGGGAAAATTCCAGTTTTTGTCAATTGAATCTATTTCTCTCCCTCTCTATGTGAATGTGTGTGTTTGTATGTGGTCATATAGTTTCATATTGGTGTCATAGTTATTACAGCAAAGCATGACAATTAGAGCCTCTTGAATATTTGCAATAAACATGCACAACTCCTCTTACAAAGGACCGTGATTACAGCTAAAAGGCATTACGGAACAGAGAGGAATCTGATGTATTCAGCACACACTTACCTAATCAGAACATTTTATCTATGGAGGAAAAAAAAAAACATGCCTATTACCATGATGAAGGACACCTCTGTGGCACCAGAGGAAGTGAAATCTTGATGAATAAACTATGCAAGCGTTAACCTGTTGCTTAGTGCAATAAAGAGGAGAAATTCTTCCTTAGGACGTGCACGGTCACAATATCTGGCCTATGAACAGAGCCATGGATAACGCAAATTGTGCCCATAATTTTAAAATGCCCTCACTGAGTCTGTAACATAGTGGGTCTACATTATTTTTTTGTTTCTTACTGTGACTGATTTTGATGAAATGTAGAATTCTTTTCATTTTGATTCCAGCTTCTGTCTGCTTGATAGACCATTTTACATGTGAACATATGACCATTGTTCACACCATTAGCTGGCAGGAAATAAACATGTGCCCAAGCTGTTTGTGAACAACTAGATTGCATTCAAATTGAGTCTAAATAAATTTGAAATGTTAGCTCAGCCATGAATAACTTAGTCACTGCTGCAATTTTCCACCAAAAAAAAGAGTTATTTTCCTTCCTTAACTCTCCCTCTGTCTCTGCCTCTCTCATCTGTCTTCAGCAGATCTGATGAGTTTTGATGACTTGTCGTCTACCTCAGAGAAGCTCTCTCACCCGACTGCTAACAGACCAAAGATGCCTGGCAGGAGGCTGCCTGCCCAGTTTGGTGGAGGACAGTCGGTGAGGATACCAAGCAGTTTGCACACACACACACACACACACACACACACACACAGTTTATGACAGTACAGTTAGGGCTACGTTTACAACGGGGAGCTTACACAGGTCAGCAAAAGAGTTTAATACTTTTCAGGTCAGTCATACTCAAAAAATTACCAACTTCTCTTCCCCCCATGAAAATTTGTTTTCATTGTGAGAGATAAGATGTCATCATGTCACAGTATTGTTGCAGGTGGATAGTAAGCTGACTTCCACACAAGAACAGCAGTTGTTTAAAATACCTAACTTTCTGAAGCTGAGACACTAATGACTCTCTTACCAATGGGATTCTCTCTCTTCCTTCTCTCCTGTTTGCTAGAAGCAATGCGGAAAACATAGTACTAGCATTGGCAGGCTTCAGATTATGACTTATAAAAATCAACCTGGTTAGGAAGCTCATATATATGAGGGAGACAAAACTCTACATGAATGTACCATTGTTTGCAGTTCAGCAAGACCAACACAGTGGTGACTCCTCTAGAGAAACAACAGTCCTACGTAATCAAAAATGTAACATCAAATTTCAGCAGAATCTTGCTGTTAACATTTATCAGATATATATTTTAAGATAATCAACATATTATCTCACCTAAGTCTTTGAGTCTTAGTTGCTTATAACTGAAGTTACCTGCAGATGTTGAAAGACTAAACCTAATTAGATTTGGTAAAGATTGATAAAGGATGCCTGCTTGCCATACCTGACAGTTTTGAATACTCGATGTTACACACACATTTGTGCAGTACCTAAAAAGTATTTATGTTTGATACCCAGCGCCAGCACCAGGTTTCCTTCAGTTTTGTTTATTGCTGCTGCTGTGTTTTATTAAATCAGGTCTATTTTTCTCTTTTCTCACCATTTTCTCAAATTGATGTTTGTTTCCATGGATCTCCCTTGTCATGTTTTTGTTACTGTCAGACATCACTGTGGATAGGCACTTCCCTGAATGTTAGCAGACTTACTGTATGATCAGGTTTTATGGTTGCGTGTGTCAGGTTAGCCAGTGAGGAAGCAGTAAACTGAAAATCAAAGGAAAATATTAATGTAAATGAATAAATCTCTCCCTTGTAGCCCAACAAGGAAGTGAGTGTGGAAAAATCCTTCAAGATGGATGAAGAGGATGCAGCCAAACCAAAGCTAACAGAAACCAGAAAGGTAACTTAAAGCACCACTATTCACCAATTTCATGATAGTTACACACAGCAAACACTACAAATGGCATGTTGTTGGCAGGGTTTGAGCCCCCATTACATCAATAGCAGGATCAGTACTGTTACTGTTACTTCTTAACAGTTTTTGATTTTCTGTTGCTGGAGAGAGAAATACGATGTTTAAAATGTTGGCAAGAGTTCTTTTGTTTTGCTCATTAAAAAGAGACCAATAGAGTGAAGAGTCCACCGATCAACAAACAATCCAACATCAGGTGTGTGCAAGCCTTGACATCACCCACCAAATGCAGGTAGCAAAGTGGCTGGGGAGCAAAATTGTGGATGTCAAGCCCTGTCTGCCTGCACGTGTCTCACACCACACACACACACACAACAACACACACACACAACACACACACACATATATATATATATATATATAAAATAGATTCCTAGAAAATCCTAGAAATCCAGGCTCAAACATCCATCCACCCATCCGTCCATGTACCCATCCATTATCTATATTGCTAAAGGTCGCAGGGGGACTAAAGCCTATCCCAGATGACAGTGAGCGAGGGGGGGTGGGGATACACCCTGGACAGACTGCCAGTCCATCACAGGGCCTGGCTCAAACACAAAACACTTTTTTGGTGCTGCACTTGCTAAAACACAGAATTTCATCAGTCTTTACTTGTTTCTTCAGTCCAGTCTTAGTACATGAAGACATTAACATGCAAGGGACAAATAATAATAGCCAGATTCAACAAGTCTTATTTTGAAAAACAAGCCAAATAATCCTGTTGTGTAAAACAGCTCTGTGCTGTTCTTCCTTTAATACAGGAGTGGATTTAAATCCTCGTCCGTCCTCCTGGTTCCAGTCGCACTGGGTTTAATTTGAGCCTCCCCATTACCCTTACATCACAAATGCTCTCCCCTTGGGATGCAAGTATTAAAATGACAGGATTAAAAAAATCCAGTGAACAGTTAATACAGTGTATGGGGGTTCACTGTCCTATGCAGGGACCAAAATAACAATGATAATTTCAGTGCATTCAACACATATTCAATATATGTATTTAATATATCTATATGTATGTGTGTGTGTGTGTGTGTGTGTGTGTATATATATATATATATGTTTTTATTTCGTACACCTCATCTTCTTAACAGTATTAAAGACATTATAAAGACAGATCTGACGGACAAAAAAGAGCACAAGAGATCAAAATAAAGAAAAAAAAGTAAGTCTTAAATAGAAGAAATGAGTGGGATGGTTCACACCAGGACCGTTCAGTATGGACAAATACAGTGGTTTTCTGTAGATACAGACAGGTTCAAAGCTTATGGAGACAATATCAACAACATAAGTAATGCACACACAAACGCAAATCAGTTAATTGGCACCTTCCAGACTGCCAGACAGTACTCTGCAGTGCGTGTGTTTGTGACGGAAGACAGCATGGAGAGAGGGAAATGGAAAGAGACGAGAGGAGAGAGACAGGACTACCACCTGCTGCCCAGTCTTCCACCTCAGCATTTCAGTAATTGCCTTAGATGCTATCTAGTCTGAATTGGTCATGGTTAACCAAGACTAATTAGACCTGGCTGTTCAGCAGGGGGTGCACAGCATCAGACCACCCTATTGTTAAAAAGAAACACACACACACACACAGAGCAGTCAGAGTAAAGCCTGGCTTGATTGTCTCATAAGATAACAACTCAGACTTCCAGAGGTCAACTTACAGGACATGTACTACAGTATATGTGTCCTTCTCCTCACCCTTTTTATTGTTTTAAAATGAGAGTCTGACCCTTGTAATATTTTCCCCAGTGAAGATGAAGTTCGAGAGCAGAGGAAAGTATGTGAGCCCTCCGGGGCAGGAGACAACGCAGTCATTGAATTCTTTGCTGAAAGTGAAGAGGTCGAGCTACTGAGGTAGACTGGAAAACGTTCTGTAACAAAGATATTTAACCACACGTTTTTTTTTTTCAAGTTGCTCTTCATCAAAACAGTATTGGAGAACATTAAAACAACAGACCTGCTTTGATTTGACAAAGCAGCAATCACATAAAGTAATAAGTGCAGTTTTTATACAAAATACAAGAAAACAAAACAAAGCACAAAGTAACTATAACAGGGACTGAGTACATATCCTGACCTAGTCGGACATATATACCAGCATAGACAGAACCCAGTAAAGGCAATGATGATAGCTCTTTTCCACCTTAGATCTGGTTTTTGAAGGGTTCTGTTCAGGATTCATGGAGCCTTGGTGCTATCCCACAGTCCAGCCCACATTTCCACTGGCTCTTAGCAGAACCATTGTAATCAAGGAGTCATCATTAATGGAGGGTGTTGCACAAAGCACAGTGGAAGTAAACAGTAGTAGCAAGATGGCAGATTATGTTGGTTACCTGTGAGCATTTGTGCAGTTTTACAGATAGTTGTTGGCAGACCACTGCACACTCTTTCTCACAAGCCTTCTCCATCCTCCTCTTGCCAACCTGTAGAATATGACATGCCCACTCTCAATATCACAGTTCGCACTTGAAAAACTGCTATTTTTTAGGTTCCAAGCGGGAACTGACTTTTCAGGTTTCAAACCAATTTATTTTTGGTCAGAATGCTCCGAAAGGTTGAAAATTAGGAAAATTAGGTGGGCAAACCAGAATGGAACCAGCTCTGTGTTGGTGAAAAAGGTGTATTGGTGGGTGATGGCTCAAAGTGGGACTTCCTACTAGAACAGCTTTACTTGCAATAGGTATTAGGATTATAAATTACACTTAAAATGAGATACATACAGACTAAAAAATGAAAGAGAACACCTAAATATGTTAGTGAGGAGTCTGGAGGCATATAAAGCTCTAATGACTGAGAGTTATCCAGATAAAATGGGCATCTTTGTCCTGGTATTCATGTGCAGTTTTATTGGCAGTGATTTATCCCAACCACTAACCCACATGTGACTGTCAGATTGCATCTCTTTGCTCAGTAAGAAAACACTGGTGACTGTTCATTAAAGTCTTGGCTGAACGTTTGGCTCATCCTACACTGTAGTCTTGCTAGGAAAGAAAATAATGGCAGCAACTATTGGTTTGGGGTGTTACAGGAAGAGGAAAAAGATCTAAGTGACTTTAAAAGAGGTTTTCATTACTGGGACACAGAGTTGTGTCCAGTGACAAAGACTGTTCAACTGACAAGTGTGTTAATAGGAACACTGACTAAAATGACCTTTATTGAGAAAATGCCTCTCTGAAGATTTAAATGCACACATGCAGTGAGGAGCCAGATGATGCTCTGGCATTAGAGCAGTACAGAAGGAAGCAGCTCTTCCTTGGCCGATACAGAACATCATCATCATTAACTATATAGAGCGGAACACAGTAGAGATCAGTGCATGAAGACAGATGCAACTTTTGAGAGTTCAGTGATGCAAAACCACAGACACGCTGTTCTACAGTCACATGGTCAGATGAGTCATCCTTCACTTTATTCTTGGTAAATGGGTGCGAGCATGTGCGGCATGTATCAGGGCTAAGATCTCGGCCTGAATAATGGACCCCCTCAGTGAGGAGGTCCAGTGGCTCTGTAATGCTGTAGTGAATTTATATGTCTCCTCAGCAGAAAAGGTCACTTCAAACCAATTAAAGTTATTCTGGGTGATCACCTTTGTTCTGTGATGAAACCTGTGTCTTGATAGAGATGATCTCTTCCCAGGATGACAGTGCCCTGCACAAAGGGTTGCATAAATATGGAAATTATATAAATATACACGCTATGGTCTTCAGTGACCAGATCTGTAAACCAAATAAAAGAATATGTTTTGATCCCTCCAGTACACTTCCACATCCAGAAAAACTCTGTCATAACTCTGTCTTATATTTTTCTCCCTCTTTTTTATCTTCACAGCCTTCCACAAACACAGTAACCCCGTCAACATCTCTCCAAAAGCCCGCCACGGCCAGCGCCGAGACCAAGCCGAGCCCCGCAGCAGCCCCGAGCTCAAACAGCGTCTCTCAGAGCAGCAAGGTCCGGTTGGAGCCGAGGAACCGAGTTCCCAACTAGATGAGCTGAGGAGCCAGATGAAGGATCTGCTGCTGTCTGTGGAGCTGCTGAAGGCCCAGCAAATGTAATGAATTTTAATGTGCATGAGGGAGGGGTTTGGATATGCTGGCTTCAAGAGGTTGGGGGATAGAAATGGAAAACTGAATGTGTCACGCAGGGATCTAAGCCTGTGGAAATATGTTTCGCTTTTATCGTATCTTTCAAAGAATACGTACTTTACATTGGGTTTGACAGGGGTTGGACAAATTTTAATTGACAGCATAAGATGTGACATTCATTTTGAGCATTAATGTGCTGTTGGTTACTTAATACTATTATGTATCATTACATATCATATTGTATATATGTCAGTATTTGTAATATAGGTCACTGAGCATTACTTGTATATCCAGTTAAGTGGTTTAGATACAATGCTTTATGCTGAGCTGACATTTGGTTTTATTTGTGGCCATTTAGCTCACAGCATGTTAGGCATTTAAACTTTGTTTTTTATACAAGGAAACATTTGTCACAGACTTTAAACGTATCTTATTTTTTATCTCCAAAGAACACACAGCAGTTGGATCATGTGTTTGAACCTATTATGTGTGCTGCAGCAGTGGACACATGCTAATGTGTGTGTGTGTGTGTGTGTATTTATTTCCAGGAAAGAGATAGCAGAGCTACGACGAGAGCTGGATGAGGAGAGGCTAAAGCGCGTGGCCCTGCAGGTAACATTGATCCCCACAGTAATGCCTGCTGGGCTGTCTACATGCATTATTCTCATTAGTTTATCCAAATATTGATGTTATTATTCACACACGACGACATGAACAAGCACTGACTAACTTGCACACACACAATTAATGCAGAGTATAAGTGGCAGGTACATTTTGAACAGACAACCAAGAGCAGTAACGGGCTAAAGAGACCTCCGTGATAAGTACGGCCAGGGCCAGTTTATGGTCTCTCAGAATTAGGCAATAAGATGTGCTGTTCAACCACATTGGAATTTACATGTTTTTATATTTGTTTCAAGTAGCCATGTTTACATGAAAATTGCCACAAAGGTATAAAAAAAACAAGAAACTCATAAGTAAGTTTCCTTTTCAGAACTTTAGCGAATCACTTTGGGCTGTGGCTTGTGAACATAACTGAACTTTGAAAAATACTTTCTTTTGAAAACTAAGCAGAGTCTATCTGCTGCTGATAAAGATCATGTCATATGATTGAAAGCGATTCGTAATGGACCTTGAAGTGGTATAATTTTGTCAGTTGCTTTTTTCAAGACTGCCAGTCAGTACAAGTAAAGTTTAAGTGTTATATTACCACTGAAATGAACACTCCAGGCAGTGTTTTTCTATAAGCCAGTTTCACTTGTTAGCACGGTGCTTAGCTGGCTAATGCCATTGGGTCTCCGTCGCTGCTCTTAGCACGTTCAACCTACTTGTGCTACTACCTTGGACTGCGACCATTAGATTTTTCCAGTGAAACAGACAGCGGACACGGCCCAGCATGGCACCAATATAAATCATATCACAGGAGGAGATGACCCCCACAGAGAGCCCCAGGCATACACAGTTCACACACACACACAGAAAAAAAACATAACCACAGATTTGTTTAAACCCCTGTGGTTGACTTCTCCTTCTTCACACAAAAGATGAAAAACTAGTCGAAGGAAAAGATAATGGAAAAAAGGAGACATCGCACCATCACACTTACTGTCCCTCAAGACTTGACACTTTCCTCCTGGTTTGTTGCTGGGTGAAGCTGCATGTATCTTAGAGAATGTGTGATGCAGTGTACAAAGACACATTCAGCTCCAGTCTTGTACATCTATTGTTTGATGCAGATGGAGGGACTGATCTCCTACAGAAAGTGTGTACGATGTGTTACATAAAGATACTGTAATTGAAATGATTTTTACATACAGGACCTTCAAAAAGTCTTCAATAACTCCCTTTTTTGGTTGCAAAACAGACACTATAGCTATACAGTAGTTAGGAGCTTCATCCCTGTTTCTTCAATCGAAAGGTTTCCTCAGCTGTCTTTGCCTCTCGAGTCAGTATAAACCATCATTCAGTACAGCCTGAGAGTTGCATTTGGCTCCTTGAATAGGGCGCAGTTGATCAAAAATTTGTCCTTTGATGTATGTGTTGTTGCGATGTCCAGTTTTGGGGACTGTGTTTCTGAGGTCGCTGGGAAATCAAATGAATGAAATCTCATGACTCAACCAAACAAAACTATTCAGACTGCCTGCCTGATGGTAATTATAACTCAGGTCAGTTAGGTTGAATGCACTTTGCTCAATCTGCAGACCTGAAGAGTTAATGTTGCCTTTTTCAGAAAAGTGGAGTGCTTGAAATGAACTGCCTAATCTGCTCTGCCCTGCTTTATGAGTTGTGATCAAAAAGTTCAGAGCTTGCACCTTTAACAAGCAAAAACTGTACCTGAATTAAATTTGGCCACCACCCCCTGCGTAGTAGTCATCTTTAACAACAATACATCTCTCCCAGCACTCCTGCCACTCAACTGAGCACTATCTGCAAATCACACTGAATCTCCTCCAGTGTGTCAAAACAGCAACCCTTTAACTTGAATTTCATTTCAGGGAAGAATAAGAAGTTGCAGAAAGCCAAATCTGTCAAGTAGGGTGGGTGAGTAGTGATGATTGTGTTGCTGAGGCCAAAAAACTTGCATGTTCCACTCATAGCGTTGTCATGATGGGGCACCAAACTGCCATCACGCCACGCTGGCACCGAACGTCCCCCGTCAGATACCTAAAGACAGTGCAGCAGAACTCACTGTGTTTTGGTCTTGGTCTTCTTTGGTCTTGAAGAATGTGGGACCTTCCACTGTGAAGACTGCTGTTTGGTCTCTGAGTCATAGCAATCATGTTGGGTCATCCTGGGCCTGTTGACGGAGATCCTTTCAGAATTTTACACAGTGCTGCTTCTGCTCCATGGCGAAATCCCAAATGCACACCTGCAGTTGGTCAGAAAAACGCGTGACACAGGGCCCAGTGTTGATCTAATGACAGAGAATACTGCCTCATGAAAGGCTGTAAGCCACACTCCATTTGTTTGCAGCAGGAAGTGTCTGAACTTTCTGATCACACCTTTTATAAGTGTCCTCATGTTCCTTTAAAAATCTTTTTAAGACATTCTCACCACCAAACACCTCCAACTTCTTCCCTGGTCAATGACCCATATTTCCACCAACTGTCATTAAAGTCTGAGATTTCCCGTGACCCCAAATACAGGCAACCAAAGACATGACCAATTCTGCTCAGCATTTGCTTGATGGTGACAGTAAAGACTGGGCAGAAGAATCATAGCTGGTCTGTTAGTGACTTTCAAAGACTTTTCTCCTTCAGCATGTGGCTTCATTGTCATTCCAATCCTCCTAATCCCCGCCAAAGCCGGACACCTGTGTGATTCACGGTGGGGGTGATGTTGGCTTAATCATGAGCTCATCCTACTCTGTAGGCTGTGTGTTAATTCACCAGTCTGTGTTGTGTTTTTGCATCCTCACAGATGGACATAGAAAAACTAAAGCGGACCGTCCACTCGACGTGAAGCTCATGCTGCAAACAACAGCAAGCCTCAAGGTCAGCTGCTTGGCCTGTCGACCAATCAGAGAGCAGGAGGGCGGAGACGGACGGATAGTTGAACGGATGGAGAGAGGGTGGGGAATCAAATGAACCACCTCAAGCACAATCCTTTTTCAGTCATCTACAAAACTAAACTCTCCCCATATTTGTAAGATTTACATTTTGCACATATATTTTTTTTCAAGCTAGATGTAATTAAGTTACAGATGTATATGTTTCTCTTTTTTTCTTTTTTTTTTTTTTTTTTTGCCAACACAAGAAAACTGAGGCCTTACTTCAAACTACTGCGCCGGACTTGTAACTCTGCCACTCATGCTCTCTCTCCCCTTCACTCCGGCGTTCCTCGAACTCCTCGGGGAGGAGGTTCCCTCTCATTACTACTGACTTTGTATAAAGCAGGGGGCACTTGTTTTCCTCGCCTAATTTTCTTTCTCATATTTTTTATAATGCACAAATAGTTGATTTTAAAAAGTTTGATTTCAGTTAACTTTGGATCCTTACTGCAAATTATTTCCTTTCCTTCCTTCCGGCGCCTGTCAGCAGTACTCCACTCTATGGCTGCAGAGCTTCAGAGAGAGCCCTGCTTTTCTTTTTTCTTTGTCTTTTATATGTTTTCTAGCATTCCTATCCAGGGTAACACTACTGTGCCTGTTAGAAACAAAATTCTATTAAGTGTTTGTAATGGGAGCTTATATTTACCACGATGGTGTCTGGAAAATCTGCAGCATGATATTGTATATCTATATTTTTTAAGTCTACTGACATGCTTAGTCAAATACTATATAGAGGACCTCTTCTATGCTGGTCTCTTCTATTTTTGTCAAACTGTTTCACCCACTGGGAATGTTCTCAGAATTTAAGCCAGAGAGTCTGCAGATAATGCAGACAGCCTCCACTTGCAAAAAAGGAAAACCTGAAGAGAAGAGAAAGGAAGTTGTTGCATTCCTCCATCAACAAGTTTGCTAACCAACACGTTGGCACATTTATGAAAAAGGCAGCCCTGTTAGGATCATCTCTGTTAATCTGGCCATCATCCCTCTAATCCCTGCTGTGGTCCATTCTACCTCTTTCTCCCCTTTCTCCCATCCTTCTTTGATTCAAAGTGAAAGGAGCCCTGACTTTCTGCTCCATTATGTGTTATGCATGAGCCTGCACAGCACTCATCAGTCATCCTTTCATTATTGTACATGCATCTGCCTGTCTTCATATCTACATATCATATCTTTACCCACATTCCAAGTATACAAGTTAAGCTAACTGGAAGCACACAGTGGAGCCTAGAAATAATAATGAAATAAACTCTTGTTCTCCTTATTCTAACTCTGTTGGAGGAGCAAAAACTTAAAGCCCCTATGTGTAGAATTTTTGAGTGTATATTCCTATCAAATTATTCTCTTGGTAGATGTTTGAAACAATGCCGCTGAAAATTGGCAAATATATTGATTGGATGAACATTGGTACTGACATTCATGGTCCCCAAAGGAAGAATTTGATCCACTGAGTTTTCATGTTACACTACCAACAGGTCAAAGTTTTGAATTATCCAGTGAAATATCTCAATATTTAGCAGGTGCACTGGGCCAAAGTTTGGTACAGACATTTATCATCATGTGTGATGTATTTGGTCCATGTACATAACAGCCAGTTGATTTTCGTTTTGGATTGGGAAAACACTGATGAGCGTTGAACAGATGACAAGCCTTTTCACATTTTTTGTTTTAGAATAAGGACCAGACCTGAAAAATTAGCCATTTTCTAATTTTCATTTTGGAACAATGAAATTGGAAAGAAAGAATGACTAATTTTATGTTAACACAGGGAAAATGTCGACACACATTTAATTTATTTCTTATGTTTTGGCCCTTAAAAGTCACCCAATGAACATTAGCAGAGGATCTCTGTAAACCAGCACAGTCCTTTTCTGTTCTGCCCAGCTAAGCTAGCCTTAGCTAGCTATTTTTGCCCACCTCTGGTGAAAACAGAAGAGCAAGAAACAGCCTGCTATGAGCCCAGATTTTCAGTCAGTCCTCCTTCTTTTTGCTGCCCAAAATGGCGAAAATAGCTACCTCATCTGTTTTCACCTTAGCGAGGCAAAGATAGCTAGCTAAAGCCAGTTATATGCACCCTAGCTGGGCAGCACAAAAAAGTACTGTGAGAGATCCTGTGCTATCGTTCATTGGGTGACTTCCGGGCAAAATAAAAACACTTTAATGCAGAACGATGGGAAAACAGCTTGTTTTTTGTTTACAGTGTTTTTTTGCAAAATGAACAACAGGAAAGTGTTGTCATCTGTTTGCAGTTTTCCCACTCCAAAATGAAAATCAGTTGGATATGTCCTGATTCCTTATCAAGCACTAAGCACCACCATCAAGTCCAAATTTTAGAGTAGCATTAACACTGTGTGTTTCACAGTGTTTCACTGCTTTTTCCGGGTGATGGTCACCTGTGACACTGATACTGGGTAACCACACCTCACAGTGATGTCACGGTGTACTCACACACCCTAGAGTACACCTCTACATGATTTAACAAATTAAATGAATCTGACCAAGATATGCTCTGAGGTGAACATTTTACAGTTAAAAAAAATGAACTTGTTAGTGCGGTCTTTGGTCACACTTACCTAAACATATTTTTGGAGGATGTTAACATTTAGATCATAAGTATAGTCTCACACAGCTGCTAGAATGACTGAGTCTTTGTCTTGTTTCATTCTACTGCTGAGTCACACATAGAGGCTTTGAGATGTAGCTCATTAACAGAATATAAGATGCTTACTGTCCATTTTCTCTCAGTACAGAACTACTGCTACACCTCAGCACACTAATCGTTGTTGTAATACTGGTATATCTGAATTCTTACCACTGCTAGCAGGGGTCAGGGCTGCAGAGATGAAGAGCACAGTGCCAGTCAAACTAATGTAATGTAGGATGTGAATTTCCCTCAGTAATGTCTAACTTTTATCTCTGAGCTCTGAGTGTACAGTGTGTAGCTCTGTGCTGATAACTAGCTTATCTCAGCGTTGAGATGCTTGAGAAACTGAACAGTAAGTTACAAGTATAACCCTCTCTGGCCTCTGTACCGGTCAGAGGGATATTTTAGCCCTATTGGTCACAATATTAACAACAGATTTCATTTCCAGTTCCTATTTTTTCATTGTTGCTGTTGTTTTTTTGTTTTTTGTTTTTTTTAAATCATCCTCAGGCTGATTCCATGTGTCTGATGTGTGGGCATGTGCAACAGTGTCCATGATGCTAAAATCTGGACTCCAGAGTGCTTTGACCAAGTGGATGCCGTATATCTGACCTTAATGAGCATGGCGCTCATGAAGTATGTCGATGCCTGACGTAAAACAAACTTCCTTTTAGCACACAACTCCTTAAAAGTATGGCTGGGCAATGAAATAATTACAATGTGGGAAAGAGCGAGGATGGGTGGGTGGATGGATGGGGGTTTAGGTGACAGCTCTTTGTGTAATATCTGTAATGCGGCTTAACTTCCACATATTGTACATTCCAGTTTGACACCAAGAAAAAAAAATCTGTGCACATTTATAACATATTTTCAAGTGATTTTGTTTACAAGAGCTGTATCCTTGCATGAGCTGAGATTCTTTTCAAAAATGAATAAATATCATCTTTATTTACTGTCACAGACTCAATTCTGTTTTGTTTGTTTGTTTTCCCCTCGTCTTTGAAATTGTGCATCACTTAAAAGTTTTCACAGCTCAGAGGCTTTTTCATGCTTGAATAGTCAAAAACATCTGAATTCTTGGAAATATTGAGTGGAACTTATTGACTGTTCAGAGGAGAGAGTTTCTGAGGAAATGCAGCTTACAGTGAAATTAGCCCTGGGTCTATCTGTTTTCTGTCTGTTCAATCTGGTGTTTGTGTGTACGTGGACTTGATCTGTTAAAATAATAGGATGTTATTATATAGATAAATTCCAGCTAAAACTTCTGTCTTTCTTGTGAGTAAACTATAAATTTAGCAGAGAAAATGGTCTGAGCTCAGTCATGAGAAAGTGTTTATAAATGAGGGATTAAAATGGAGATTTATGATACTGCTCCAAGACATCTGCTTTAATCCAAACTCTGACTCCATGTCTTAATGCAATGTTGAGCATCTGTAAAATATATTTGATGGTTTATGGCCACCTGCATGTACTCTGCCCCTATGTTAAACTCTGACAAATATATTACAAATTTTTATCTCCCTTTAAAAGGGGACTGCCAATTTTCAACCTGCTTTGTATCATTCTAGTGTCAGTTATATAGCTCCCAGCGAATTTGCCAGCAAGTCAGCTGCATGGCTGTTGTTTGAGCAACAAACTGTACCTTCACATTTTTTTTTTTTTTTCTAGTTTGAATAACAGTCCTGGAAAGTAAACGTTGTGCCGACTGAAAATCGACAAAGGCATACTTCAAATAACCTTATAGCACCAACTGGTTAGGATCGAATAAACCAGGTTGTGTAGTGTTGTCAGAGGGTTGCACCTAACCCTCAGGGCTTCAGGGTTTTCTTTCAGTTGGGCAAGTTGATGCCGAAAACAGATTCTTTTCTCCTTCTTCTTCTTCTACTAATTTGGTAAGGGTATTTCCATCTCTACTGGCTTACAGGCAGGAACTCTTTCTTTTCCATCAACCATTTCTTATAGGATACTTCAAAATGTGTATAAAAATATGCCTCCCTCTTATGTAACACATAATGATTTGATCTATAGTTAATATAATAATATTTAGAGGTGCAGCTTTAAAATACAAAACAGGATTTAAACAATATTGGGCTGCATATGCATAAGTTTACAATGGATGACCCAGTGATGATAGGATGCTGCCAGTTAAGGGTTAAAACATACAGTGAAATACAAATCCACCCTGGAATAACCTGGAGGCATCTTGCATTGCTGTATTTGATGTACTTATTCCTTCAGTCTACTGAAGACAGGAAATTGATATTTTCCAGTGTACAGAGATTCTGATGCTAAACATTAGGTTTAGCTGTGGGTCTGCAAGAATTAAATGCCAAGGGCTTGTTTTTAAACAAGTCATTTCACACTGGTGTTGAAAACATATAAACACAGGAAAAAGGGGACATATCTTCTCTCAATAGATAAGACTATAATGCAACCTTAGCTCAAGAGCACAGATTGGCTCAGCACATCGTTGCTCTCTTTCTGCTCCTTTCTCTGAGCTGGCATAATCTGCTTCACTGCCCCTCATGCTCTCTCTACAACTATCTCTCTAGAGGCAGTTGAAGGTGAAAGGTCTGACTTAAGGGTAACTCAAGAAGAAGTAAGGAAGGTAAGGGTCAAAGGGCCACAGAAAATGTTAGAAAACAGTGGATCTTCTGGAAGGCAGGTCATTTGTGTTTTCGATTTTAAAAAGCTCACAGAGGATTAGAATAAGCTAAAATTAGCCATGAACTTATGAGGACAAGGACAAAAGTTTGTTCAGGTAGTAAAGCCCCCCTCAGTTGACATCAAAGGCCTCCTATAGTTAATGAAACCTCTCTGCTGGGATGATGCAGCTTTCTGTGGCATAACATTGTGCATCATGTATTTGCTCCTTGCTGTTTCATTCTCCTCAACCTCTTTTAGTTTCAGGGTAAAGGATGCACACGCAAAGGCCATTACATTGAAGCTGTGCTGCGCTCCCCGTACGTAACGGCTGGGGCATTTTGCAGCAACAACAGGCGGTAACGTTGTGTGTTCACACGGCTTTGTCTGGCTGACATGGCCACCTGAAAGCACTCATCTGTCTGGGAAATCAGGGTGGGGATTCACATCTGAATGACCCTTTCTCATGTATGGTTTGTTAACGTAGAGTAGCAGCAGTGGCCCGCGCGTGTACTTCAAGATCAAACTGCACAGTAGATCCCATGTCTGTCTGAATCTCATTCAGTAGATCTCTTATCTCTAGGGTGTTCACCAGGGAGAAATACTTTATCTCAAGGTTTTATAATACACACAAAGGCAGGAGGAAAACTGCCCTGGTTGGAATGGTGAAAGTTGGACTGGACTCTTGATAAAATCCAGACATACCTTTTTCGTGTGCTGGATGATAATGTAAGCTTTTCATAAATCTGCTCTCTACTATCTTATGTAACCTCAGCTTTTATGTTTTTAACTGTTACATACTGTCAAATTTGACACTTCATTCTTTCAGGCTGACCCGTATCTATGAAGATGGAATTTAGATCCATGACTGTGGGTCAAATCAAGAAGAACTGTGGTTTTAGGGAATCTTGAAACTGTGTATTTGTGTGAGGAAACTGACATTGAAAAAGAAAAGAAAGGAGGGTTTGGGTGGGTAATAAGATTTTAAAGGTACCTGAGCTGAGGTTATGGCAGTAAGACTTACTGTGCAAGAGGCTCTTGATCTGATCTTCCAAGATGAGGAAGCAGATAGTGATTTAGTGCTTTGAATGCACCAAATGCATTTGAATGCACAGACTAGTCTGCAATAAGAATTTTCTTACGTCTTGTGCTCTAAGTGTTAAGTGTTAATGTTAGTGTTGAATTCATATAGATAATTATAGATAGTAGTTATTTGGATTTTGTCTATGATATAGCAGTGATGACAGTATTTATCAGTTATAATGGTTATACATAGTTATATGATAAATCCCAGCCCTTCCAGAATGTTCTTGCCATTTTCTTTTTCAGGAGAATATATTTGAATCATTGTAGCTGTCATGATTTCATGTCTTGATGACATGATATTGTGTGACAGTGATGTTTATCTCCTGAAACAAGTGTTGTAAAACCTAAAAGAATATACTCTCCCTGCTCTCTGAAACACTGATTAAGGGTTAATTATCCATATATTAATGTCAGACAGGCTATTAATACATTCTAAATAGATGGTTTGGTATAGACACTTATTATGAGGGAATTCTTGGCCTGGACCATACTATGAGGCTGTGAAATGTGAATAGTATCTAAGGATTAATGGCACAATCAGTTGTAAGTAGTCTATGCAGAAAGGTAAAAAAGAAAGAAAAAAATCTTTTATTTGTTTGACAGCTACTATCAATATTTTAGGATAACTCAGGTATTTTTTATTCTGCCTTATTTTCCCTTGTTTTTGGGTGTAAATGATTGATAAGAACAAAAATCTTTGGAATCTGTGAAGTATCGAGCGAGAATGGTGTACCCAGCTACCGTGAAATCTGTGTAATTGAATGGTAATTGTCCACGTCAAAGTATGCCCTCTAAAGTGCCAGTGTCAGCCTCAAATTCTCACAGTCGGACCTTTTTAAGACCCTTTTTGTTTTACCAGAACCATCCCGGTACTGTTTATCACTACCAGACTCCACTGAAAAAAAAAAAAAACAGTTGAAAAAGTTAAAGTACCACACAATTCAGTTTAAAGTTATGCTATATTTGGATAAACACCTGACAACAGATTAACATTGTGGAGCATTCACAGTTTATAGATATCTCCCTCAAGGCTTGGTAGAGACCAAAAACAGAGGTAAAAGAGAGTGAATATTGGGCTCACATTCACCAGGTGGGCAGATACACAAACAACACTTTTTGTGAGTTTGTGGAATCACAAAATCATCAACGGAATGATGCTGAGAGAAAACTAAAAGGTACTCTCAGGACAATATCAAATAGCCAATTTTCCACAAATGGTTCAACTACTTACCATACTTATTGTCACTCATTATCACTGCACCTCTCCTCCACCTTTACACCAACTCAGGAAAACCTGAACATATTGTTGTACTAACCTTTGCGCTTTCACTAAAATACCCCTGTTATATCAGAAGAATAGCGACAAATTACAGACACAAAGCACAGGACATAATTTCACATGGGATAATTGCACTGTCACAGAAAGGGCAGCAGGCTCAGTGATCCGTGTGAGTGAAGTTCCATAATGGAGGTACAACAGGTGCTGAGGCGCATGACTTACAGAATTGCTCTATTATGATAATGAATGTAAAAGGTTAGAGAGGGCAGACCTGACCTTAGATGGAGCTCAGAAAGAAAACATCTCCACTCAATGTGTCTCTGAAAACAATATAAACAATGATCAATGCTTCTGTCAATAAGATCACATCCATCTTATTGGACGCGCTGACGTACTGTGGTAAGCGTATTCCGTCACTTCCGGTTACCGGTGTTTGGTGATCATCGTTTGGCGTATACCTGTCTCAGACTAGATATTTTCTTTTTACCGACATTACTTCTCTGACTCTATCACCAATTTAATCTGCACTTTCAACAGTAGTTGCTAAATCACCAACTTTCTCCACTTTCTGTGTAGTACTTTATCGATTCACGCTGAATTAGAGTCCCGGCTCCGCACCATGGAATCTAATTCAGCAGCTAGTGCTAAACAGCCCCCGCTGGCTGTCGAGGTGGTGTCCAGAAAATGATGTGGGCTTTGTAGATCATTGGAAGAGTTTCTGGGGGAGACCTAGTCTGGTTAGGAGAGACGGCATTCATCCCACTTTTGATGGAGCATCTCTCATATCTAGAAATCTGACGGAGTTTATTAGGAAACCAAAGCCCTGACAATCCAGAGTTCAGGCCAGGAGACAGAGCTGCAGTCTTACACGCTTCTCTGTGCCTCCTTTGAAACCTGGCTGTGTCAGGATGAGCATGTTAGCCTGAATGAATCAACCCCCCCCAGTTATATTAATACTCACATTCCCCGAGACACCGGCCGTGGAGGTGGAGTCGCAGCCATTTTCAACTCCACTTTATTAATTAACCCTAAACCTAAACTCAATTATAATTCATTTGAAAGCCTTGTTCTTAGCCTGTCCCATCCAAAACATTAAAGCCAATTCTATTTGTTGTAGTGTACCGTCCTCCTGGTCCATACTCTGATTTCTTGTCTGAATTTTCAGAGTTCTTGTCGAGTTTGGTTGTTAAAACAGATAAAGTTATTATTGTAGGCGACTTCAATATTCATGTTGATGTCAACAATGACAGCCTTAGCTCTGCTTTTTCCTCTTTACTAGACTGTATTGGTTTCTCTCAGTGTGTAAATAAACCCACTCACTGTTTCAGTCACACTCTCGACCTTGTTTTAGCTTATGGTATTGATATTGAACATGTAACAGTCTTCCCACAGAATCCCGTTCTATCAGACCACTCCTTAATCACTTTCGACTTCATATTTCTGGATTATGTATTATCAGCAAAAAACATCCTGACTAGAAATATTTCTGATAATGCAGTAAATTCAAGGAAATGATTCCCACTAACTTAATTTTGCAGAAGCTACTCCCTCCCAGCTTGATCATCTTGTAGACAGTGTTGCAGACTCATTACGTACCACTTTAGACTCCATCGCCCCCCTAAAAATGAAAACAATAAAGAGAAAGAGGCAAGCTCCATGGTTTAACTCCCAAACCCATACACTGAAACAAACGGCACGTAGGCTTGAAAGAGTGTGGCGTTCCACCAAACTGGAAGAATCCCACTTAGCCTGGCAGGATAGTGTCAAAAGATATAAACAGGCCCTCTGTAATGCAAGAAGTGCCTATTACTCATCATTAATAGAGGATAATAAGAACAACCCCAGGTTTCTCTTCAGCACTGTAGCCAGGCTGACAGAGAGTCACAGCTCTATAGATCCACGCATCCCTGTAACCCTCAGTAGCAATGATTTTATGAACTTCTTTAATGATAAAATCTCTACCATTAGAGATAAAATTAATCACATCCTGCCTTCAATCAGTACAGATTTATGTCATAACACAGGATCCATAGAGTCAGCTGCAAAACCTAACCTTGACTCCTTTTCTCCCATCGACCTAGCCCAGCTCACATCAATTATCTCAGCATCTAAACCTTCAACCTGTCTCTTAGACCCCATCCCAACTAGGCTGCTTAAGTTCTGCCCTTAATTTGCAGTCCTGTATTAGATATGTTAAATCTGTCCTTGGTAATAGGTTATGTTCCGCAGTCGTATAAAACAGCTATAATCAAACCTCTTCTAAAAAAGCCCACTCTAGATCCAGATGTATTAACCAGTTACAGACCAATATCTAACCTCCCCTTTCTTTCTAAGATCCTGGAGAAAGCAGTTGCAAAACAGTTGTGCGACTTTCTACAGGATAATAGTTTATTTGAGGTTTTTCAGTCAGGATTTAGGCTGTATCACAGCACAGAGACAGCATTTGTAAAAGTTACGAACGACCTCCTGATAGCATCAGACAATGGACTTGTTTCTGTACTTGTCTTGTTAGATCTCAGTGCTGCTTTTGATACGATTGACCATCACATCCTTTTACAGAGACTGGAGCACTTTATTGGCATTAAAGGAACTGCACTAAACTGGTTTAAGTCCTATCTATCTGATAGGCTTCAGTTTGTACATTTTAACAACTACTCCTCCGTACACACAAAAGTTAGACATGGAGTTCCACAAGGGTCAGTGCTTGGACCAATCCTCTTCACTCTGTATATGCTTCCCTTGCGCAATATTATCAGAAAACACTCCATAAATTTCCATTGTTATGCAGATGATACACAGCTTTATCTGTCAATGGAACCTGATGAAACCAATCATCTAGCTTACTACTAAACTCAGATAAAACTGAAATCATTATAATTGGTCCTGAACACATCAGAAACAAACTTTCTAATGATGTAGCTCCACTAGACGGCATTGCCCTGGCTCCCAGCTCCACTGTAAAGACTCTGGGAGTCATCTTTGATCAGGATATGTCCTTTAACTCACTCATAAAACAAACTTCTAGGACTGCCTTTTTTCATCTGTGTAACATCTCCAAAATTAGACATTTTCTGTTCCAAAAAGATGCAGAAAAACTAGTCCATGCATTTGTTACTTCTAGGCTGGACTACTGTAATTCATTACTATCAGGCTGCCTCTCTAGAGACTCTGCAGCTGATTCAAAATGCTGCAGCATGATTACTGACAGGAACTAGGAAAAGAGACCATATTTCTCCTGTGTTAGCCTGGAGCTACATTGGCTCCCAGTCAAATCCAGAGTAGAATTCAAAATCATCCTCCTCACTTACAAAGCCCTTAATGGTCAGGCTCCATCTTACCTTAAAGATCTCATAGTCCCCTACAATCACACTAGGACTCTGCGCTCCCAAAATGTTGGTTTACTGGTGGTTCCCAGAGTTTCCAAGAGTAGAATGGGAGGCAGAGCCTTCAGTTATCAGGCTCCTCTACTGTGGAACCTTCTCCCAGTTTCAGTCCGGGAGGCAGAAACACCCTCTGCACCTTTAAGAGTCGGCTTAAAACTTTCCTCTTTGATAAAGTTTATAGTTAGGGTTGGCTCAGGCTTGAACCATCCCTTAGTTATGCTGCTATAGGCCTAGACTGCCGGGAGATCTCCCATGATGCACTGAGCTCCTTTCTCTCTCTCTCTCCCTCTCTCTCTCCCTCTCGCTCCACTCAGTATGGACTCATATCCCATATTACATGTTACTAACTCAGTATCTCCTCTTTCCTGTAGTATTGTGCTCTTCCGTCTCTGTCTCCTCTTCTGTCTGTTTCTGCAGGTATTTCTGCCTCTGGAGCTGTAGAGTCTGATCTGTGATGACAAGTCTCCTGCTGCTCCTACAACTCCACTCAACACCTGCTGCTAGAATTAGAAATTACTTACACTGCTATTAGTTGTATTGCTGTGTTAGCAGTTAATACTTTAATGATCACTACTTCATTACTACTGCTGTATTACTGGCCTCACCTTACATCTGATATGGAACCTGTGTTATGCTATGTTCTTCTTTCGCTATTCTCTACTATTGTATAATTTGTCAACAGGTATGCAAAGAGTGAAGTGCCTTTAAAAGTAAGAGCACTGCATTAAGCTGGTTTTAAAGGAGTAATATGTGGAAATGGTATTGTTGGTATATACTGTTCAAAGAAGACATGTGGTGTATGTAGATTAACGGCCACTATGTGTGAGTAGATGTTAGTGTTCACTGCATGCTTGCTTTGTGTGAAAAAGACATATAATTTTTAAAAAAATTAAACAAGGAAGAGTTAAGAAATAATGTGGTAAAAAATAAAGGTGACTTAGTTTTAATAAAAAGTAAATACAATCAGAACAGGCCAGAACATAATGGAGTAAAGCAGAGTGAGAAAAGGCCAAATGAGGACGAAGAAGAAAAGCACTGGGGCTTTCCAGAAAACAGTGGCCTTGGAGAGAAGATAAGAGTCTATTTTTAGAGCCCAGGTGCTTCTCAAAAGACAGTGACCTTGAAGATAACACGTGAGAGAAATTATTTTTTTGGGGAGCCCCAAGATAGACATCTAAATGAACCAATGTTTAAGTGGTGTAAATTGGTTTGACCAGTAAAATGACCTGAGAGGCGTGGAAAGTCACTGTCAAAAATGTATTAAAAAAAGGGACAAAGCCAGTACTGTTTTGGGGCTCTTCTGGTGTGTCATGTATGCACTGTGAATGGTTCTCGGGTTTCTTTGTCGACAAATAAACTCTGCTGCCTTGGACACTGCCGACTCCTGATCATTTTTGGACACTTGAATCAGGCTGAAGAATTCTGATCGTAGCCCAGTGGTTTGGGACTTTGAACCCAAATCCACATCACCCCCCCCAAAACGGTTGAGGCAGATGGCCGCCCACCCTGAGTCCGGTTCTGCTCGAGGTTTCTGCCTCTCAAAAGGAAGTTTTTCCTTGCCACTGTCGCCTAGTGCTGCTCATGGTGGGATCTGTTGGGTCTCTAAAATTGAATTGAATTGAATTGAATTTGCCTCCCACCTTAAAGACAGATGAGCTTTTGTTCGAGGAGATAATGTGTCCTCTTCCTCTGCACCTTCCTCTTGCGGAGTACTGCATGGCTCCATAGTAGGCCCTATTTTATATTCCCTGCTTCTTTTGGAGTCTATTTTTGCCTGATGATCCATGCAGGGTAAACTCCCCTCTGAACTGCAGGAATTGAATATGTGTATTAACAACAAAATGTCTATTATCTCATGCATTAAGCTCATTTACAAGCATGGAGTGACATTCACATTCAGACATGCACTAATAATTTGTCAGCTGGGCTTACATGCATTCACCTAAAGGCCATTTATCAGACTGTTTGAACTTGTAGAATTGTGGTCTTACGGGTTATGTGTGCATTTGTGTGTATGTGTGTGTGTGCGTGTCTGTAGCTATCTACCCTTTCCACTGTCGCAGGAGGAAAAAGGGGGGTGAAAAGGAAACAGGAAATGACATGCTGAAAAGGTACAAGGAGGAGTCACACCTGAGAGCTGATTAGGGAGGGAAGTTCAAACAAAGGAGTGAGACTGGAGGTTTGAGACTGGAGGAGTGAGAGGAAAAAGGAAATGTGAGAGAAAACAAAAAAAAGGACTAGTATCTTGGATAAAATATGGATTTACATGGTCTTTTACTGAGGAGTTTGAGATGGAATGTTGAATTTGTGGAACTAAGACTGTAGGAGGAGAAAGGGGAACCCTGGAGCAGCCGGACCTGTCCTGCTCGGTTTCCTAAGGCTTCTCTCTCCAGGTCAGAGGACACTTTCATCATCCACACCCCAGATAAGTCCCTTCATTACCCAAACTCTCTTGGCTTCTCCCATACTCACCTGAATGCATTTCTGCTTTCCCTCTTCCTCTCCCTCTCTCTACCCAGAGTTGATTCACTTTCCCATATTCATCCATTCACACCTTCACCCTCCTTAAGTGACTGTACACCCCAAATCCACTCATACACACTCTTACCTGCATTCATACCCCCACTGGTTACAGGACTATAAAATGAGACTGACTAATGAGATTTTGATTTGTGAGATTTGATTTTTTTTTTTTTCTTTTTCTCTCTTTCTGGAGGCTCAAATTGTGATTTTCTTCATTGATGTGAATGAGTGAAATAATACAAGTTACATATCGCATATTTATTGGTTGGTTTTTCTACTATTCCTTTTGCAGCTAGGATGCAAGCCCTCTCTGATTTAAAATTATTAACAAAATAAATTTGACAGGTATAGGTGAATAAGTTTATACTTAGCCTGTCTGGCGCCCAACAACCTTATTAATTTCTGTTAAGAGAGGCGCCTACGTTACACCACCAAGGGATGAACTGATTTCTCTGACTCATTCTCTTGAAAATTTGTTTTTGTGATGCACTGAGGGGCGCAGATGTAACAGGGCTAATAGGGCTCAATTTTCATCTCCACAGTTAATAATAGTTAGCAATCATGTAAACATCCAAATCAATTTATTGTCATTTACCACGCCTCAAGCACTATGCGCCAACTATGCTCCTTACTGTCCCTCTGCTGAGTTGTCGTCATGTTTGGCACACTGCAGACTTACTGCTCAAAGGTGGAGAAAAAATGGTGTCTTGTGCTTCACTTGGGGATGTTCCTGTGCTGGTTTGAAACATACACTTGTCGCAAATGTGGCAGTGGAGGCACCACAAATGATAAAAGGACAGTAGTCAGATTTTGCCCAATGAAATGTGCTCGAGTGCTCTGGTAAAAAAAAAAAAAAAAAAAAAACAGAAAGGAAGGAAAAGTTAGAAACACTTTACAAAAGCGTGAATATAAACACAACAACACTGTGAAAACAGGCTGGTGAGTAGATAGGTTTTCATGTGTTATGACTGTAGTCTCATTTAACGCCTTTTTTAAGACAAGATATCATAAGCGGGGTATTTTCTGGTGAATTTTATGTTGTAGAATAAAACGTGAAAATGTCTTAAACTTGTGTTAACCACCTACCTTATTTCCAGCATTTATCCAAAATCCTATTCATCATATAAAACCATATCTTATATCTGGGGTATCCGCTTTTACCAGAGTCAAAGTTTGACGCCAATAGGTGCTAATGTTAGCTAGGTAACCAAACAAATGTTAACACCAGTTGGCATCAAACTTTGTTCCTCTGCATTTGTTGAAGAATTGTAACTTACCTCATCAACTGTAGCCATCCTCTTC
Source organism: Lates calcarifer (assembly GCF_001640805.2). Taxonomy (NCBI): domain Eukaryota; kingdom Metazoa; phylum Chordata; class Actinopteri; family Centropomidae; genus Lates; species Lates calcarifer. Next base: position 27,396 of record NW_026115859.1, read on the forward strand.
TTTTTCTCCACACAAGGAAAGCAGTAGAATGACAACTAAATTTTCTACTTGTGGATACTAAGCTTGGATTGGATAATCACAGTGTGGTGGAAGGGTTGTGTAGCCTATGTTTTGTCCTTGTTAAAACAACAGTGGCTAGCAAAAAAAAAAAAAAAAATCAAAGTTGATTCTTTTTACTGTTTGTTACTGAGCTGCCAGGCCTGCAAATGCACATATTCATTCCATTCTGTCACTTCAAGAGATATCACAAATTAAGTACGAGGGTGAGTTTATGTCCGCAAATAAAAACTTACAATGGGTTCAATGAAATCAAGAGCATCTAAGGAGACGGAAGAAGCCACATTTTTGTTAAAGGCACTAAAGTGAAATGATTGCCTCTACTACTGCTTTTCCAGCACCACTCAGTTGTGTACAAGAAATCAATTCCTGAGAGTAAAGAAAAAGAAATCATGAAACTGTGGTATTTTTTTTTCATTTTTTTAACTTTCACTCCAACTATTGATACCACTCTTCTATCCCGTCTTCCCTCCACCTGAGCATCTAGCTCCCATTTCACATGCCTGTCACTGCATGTGCTGTATGTCCTCATCTGACTGTCTACATGGACCAAACACAGCTGTGCCTTAAATGATAGGTCTGATGGAAAAAGAGCAGGACTCCCAACTCTGACACAACCTCAGCAGTGTTTCAGGCCACAGCACAGTGCCAACCAATCATCAGGCTCCCACTGAGTGGTGCTTGTCTCAGGATTGAATTATCAACCTTTTCAGCTCTACTGACATTCCCAGGAACTCAGCAGGCTGATCAGCATTCACTCATCTTTTTCTAATGCTCATTTTCAGTACTTATCACACTCTGAGGCATTTATAAGGAAGGGAGTTTGGTGTTGTTTGCTGGCATTCAAATTAAACAGTTAATTTTCTGGCTAATATAGACAGCTGTATGACAGAAGCCAGCGTTTGCCTCCTCCCAAGAAAGGGAGACTTTAATAGAGAGAGAGCAAAGGGGAGTGGAATTAAGACAACCTGCAGGTTAAGCATTATGATAGAAATGTCAAGCAACCGTTTCCTCAATAATAATAATAATAATAATAATAATAATAATAATAATAATAATTATTATTATTATTATTATGTTTTAAGCCTGTTTTCTCTCTCTTTTATGTCAGAAGTACCCTAATAACAGTCTAATTCCTGGGCTTCACCAGGAAACACTGAGTCAAGCCACTGCCAGCATCACATTCATGAAAACTCAGCTGACTACACTAAACTGTTCAGTCCAGACTCAATACAAGACAAGAACACTCACACACAAACACACACACATTCCAGAATTACTTCTTATCATAAAGACGTGACATCACAACAGTGCTTCTCTCTAGAACCTAGAATTCAGACACTGTTCCGGTAGAGAGTATACCAGAGAGAGTATACCAGAAAACTCCTGAGAGGAATATTTTCACAAAACTTTCTGACTTATTTCTACAAACCCAAAAGCCAACAGATGATCGTTTCTACAAAGGACAACTAGTAAGCCAACTTTATTCATTTATTATACATACCAAAACAAGTTAATAGACTTTTCTAACTTAGCAGCTGTAAACTTGGTCCTGTCTAAAACCACTGTTAAAACAAAGAGCCAGCCTTCTCTCAGTAATGTTCCCAAAATAAGTCGCTAATTTCTTACAGAAATGTAACAACATTGTGACTAAAATTAATTAACATCATATAAAAAAAGTAAAACAAAGGCACACAGGTGTTTTCACTTATTGGGCTGATTTTAAACCTCCTCAAAGCTGTTTTGTTGCACCTGTTAGGAAGGAGAACTGAACATTTTTATTGTCATTACTCCATATAGTTTGGTGACTATATAGTATGTAATTCCCAGCATTGCTCCACCTAACTTGGGCAGAGGTCTAGGCAGCCAGAATAATTGTAAACTCCTTTTGTTGGTATGGTGGACAGCTAGTGTCATATGATTTGTTTTTTATGCAGACTGGCCAACAGTTACGCTGTAATAATTTGAATCACTGTCCATTACTATTGCTGTCACTCCCCTGTCAAGATTACTGTTTATGTAATGGTTTAAATTATTCCCTTTAGATTTAAATGAAGAACATCAGCACGATGGAACAACCGACCAAGGACAAACCAGGTTGTTCTGCTGCATTGGTGCAGACACCTGATATTCTAGATGTCGACCTGCCAAATGTTGATCCAGTGGGCATCTTATTTAACATCAGTAAATGCCTGATACAGCTAACGACACAGTAAGTACTGCATCTTAAAATACTGTATTCTCAGTTTTATATCAAGTCACAGCTATGTGACTAGTGTGGCAGTTGGAAATGTGTACAAATTGCATTACATTACATAACATTAGTTGTGTTGAGAATCAACTTCAGAGTCTTATATGTCAATATCTTCTGTATTTCTTACAGGCAGTTTGAGTTGCTGACAGCCGGCTTTGTGACCGCGGATATGATGACTGTGCTGGCCTTCTCTTGCATGGATATTATCCAGATTTATGCAGAGGCCATCCTGGACGGCGTGATACCACAAGTCTACAGATACATGAGAATCTACGGCACCTTTTCTGCAACCATCCTTGGAGTAACTGAAGACCGAATCTATGCCCACCTGAAGGATTCTATTGGACAGGCACTGACTGACTGTCTGAAGATCAATGTGCAGACTTTTGCATCCACCAAGTTGTTCTCTGAATTACTTGTGAGACATATCTCAAAGACAGTCAGCTCCGTTCTGGATTTGTCTACTAAGATGCCCATACAGGAGTCCAGAATACCAGTGGTTTTTGTCAGCGGCTATGTGACTTCTGTTAAAGACCTCAAAGCAATGGCTTATCAGATGGCTCTCATACTGACAACAGCCCTCAGCGCTGAGCAAGATGAAGACGTGACATTGAATGAACACAATGAAGACGTGGAGTCCCCCCTCTTCTGTTTCAGTTCCAGACGTGACATAACAAAACTGGTGAGGAATTACATTACACACATGGTGAGAATCCTGAAAAGTGGGGTTCAAAGGCCACACTGTAACATGGGCTCCAACCGTAGAGTTGCCTGTGTCAGGGTTGGCGGAAACACAAGAATTTTGGAAGACAGTGAATCACCTGGACAGGAGTCTACCATGCCTTCCTGTAGTGGTTTGGTTGCCATTCCAGGTGTTGTACCTGATGGCAGTAATGAAGAGTCCAATTCTGAGAGCTACCCCTTCAGATCAGTTACAGTAATTAGCCCAGCAGAGAACCATTTCCATCAAAGAGATTCCGCACTGGAGTTGGAAACCATCAGGAACATTGCCGAAGAACTGGTACAAACATTTCTGGATGATCTGAAGGAGTAGCACACACAGATGGTTGTCAAAAAGCTATCCTTGATGGATTGGAGGTTGTTGACAACAGCAAGTTAAGAGAACTGACAGACAGAATCTTCAGTGTGATAATGAGTGGACATGATTACCAGATTCCATTTGTACCAGTTGGAACACGCATGTGCAACACTGTAACCTACAGGAGGCTGAGAGAGGAAGTAACTGACCCAAGTGTTGTTGCTCATACCCTTTACATGAGAACAGAAGAGGTAGTTGCTCGTTGTGTTTCGCAGGTTCTCCTGTGGTCAGCAACCTTGCCGGGGTCTGAATATCCATCTCTGTCTCCTGCTTCAGAGGAATTGTCTGACCAGCCTGACTTCCCTTTTATTGGAAACGAAGCAGGAGACCGAATGTCGGAGGTATTCAGAGTAACTCCAAGTGTTCCTCTTTTTCACCTTATTTCAATTGAGTCAAGTCAAGTTTCTGCTGCCACATTTGATATAATCTCTGAGCCACCAGAGGCCAACTCAATCAGAGTTGCTGGGAAACATTGTGCAAACATCCCTGCTGACTCTGCTGGTTGTGGAGATGTTCAGTAATATCGGGATTAGAAACAACGAAATTATTTTTGAAGTTGTAAAGAGAGCTGATGAACAGCTTCAAGACGTGGACCTTAAGTTGTATGATGACTTCCATGCCTCGCTGTTGGGTCAGAATTATAAAGACATTTCACAGACTGCCATTGCTGACCTCTTGCTGGAAGTTTGGGTCTGTACAAGTGATGCATGAGGCAGCGATATTAGGAGATCCCACTATTGAGGAGGCTATTATGAGAGCACTGAGGAAACCATCAAAGAATTTCTTCGCTTACAGTGCCTCATGGAAATGCAGCCAAAAAAACAACCTGTGGTTTCTTCAAGAACTTCAAAAGACAGTGCTGCAAGAAAATTTGTAAGAGGGCTAGCAAGACCACTAGAGTCATCACTCTAACCATTGACCAGGACCACAGGGTTCTAGAGGGTAAGTAACGTATGAAAGCATTAGAAAATCACAGGATTAGCTTCGGTGTAATTTTATTATATTATTATTGGCTTCTTTCCATGTGTAGTGTCAATCTGAAAGCCCAACCATGCAAATATTTTATTCCTAAAACATTTTTGTTTGTTTTTGACAGAGCACTCAACGGAAGAAGATCCTTGGAGGGAACAAACACAACAACGTCAGCATCCACTCATACGCAGAGCAGCTGCCTCCATCAGGAACAAGTGTTCCTCCTTAAGAGGGATGTTCTCCTGCATCACTAGGCAATGTGCAAACCATTTCATTGTTTGTTGCAGCCCAGTGAGGGATTAAAGCTCAGAGGAGGAAACGAGGAGACCAAGACCCTGGAAGAGAGATAGAGTACCAGGGCCATTTGAAGCGGGACCATTGAGGGCAGCTGGATTTGGTTGTAGATATTTCACCTCTCATCCAAGTGGCATCTGTCACTTTGATAACAACCCATAGGCTAATGATCTAGGTGTGCCCACCAGTCCAACCAAGTCCTGTTGCCCTTTATTAAACGCTTCTTGGATGGAAGAGTCAAACTTGAGGCCAATGTAGAGAAAAGCCCCAGACACCTATCAGCCCTGGAAGGGGTCCCCTCATCTGTGATCCTTCCCAAGGTTTCTTCCATTTTCCCCGTTAAAGGGTGTTATGGGAGTTTTTCCTTGCCCTTTTGAGGGGGTGTCATACACAGAATAAAATAACTTGCTAATTTGCTCTTCCTATATATAGTATGTACTTGTTCTTGACTTGCTCCTGGGAACCCTGATTTAATACATTTATCATTATGTAATTTTTGTATTTATTAATTTAAATTAATCAATTGATTAATTCAATAATCAATAAATATAATGACTGCAACTTATGATTAAATAAGTCATATTTCATATGTATGTATGTATGTATATGTATAACATAAATCCACATCACATTTCAGCCTGCTTTTTATTCTCCAACAATGTGTAATCAGTTGCAAATTGTTCAACCTGTCAGTTTGTGTGTAGAACTTGCCATGTACTGTATGTCCGAAAGTGAGGGGTGACAGTCATAACTCTGGTGTGACTTTATTAACTTTTTCTGTATCATAATGTAAATATTTGCAGTAATCTTTTAATGCTAATTAGGTACACTCTTACTAAGGATGTGTCAATGTCAACAAAACCTGCGTTAAATACCTACACATCAATGAGTGAATTAGGGACAGCATGTTATGTTATTTGCGATACTTGTGTGATACATGTGACATTAACACAAAATGTTAAAATTAAGTTGTCTAGAATTGACAAAACAAGCTTGAACTCATCTGCTCAGTCTACTGCAGCATAAAAGCAGACATCAAAACTCATTTATCATGTTAAATCACAAAACCTTGTGTTTAAGGTTGACATAAATATGCTTTCCCTTAAAACATGTATTTAAGTCAAGTGGTCTACAATCAGGGTTTGAACTAGTCAGCTCCTCTCACTGCATAAACATAAACGTGGTCAACAAAATAGCTGACTTTCACAACATGCACAAAAGATAGAGCAGTGCCTGTGTCTACTTATGGCAGATGATCTATCTCTCTAAAGACTGGCTGATCTTTAGTATCTGCTGTTAGCGTATTATGTCTGTCCTTAAAGTCACTGTATGACAACACAGAAAATGTCTTTATCTCTCCAGGAACTGGCTGTTTACATATAGGGCAGTGTTACATGCTGAATTGATTTAGGCCAAAGCCTGAAGCTTAGCAATGAGCTCCAACACTTTGGACTGTCTCATAGTCTTTGACACTGGAAAGTCGTAGACATATTCGAAAACAACTTACCTAAGGCACATGAGGCTGTCATCATGCAGCGCAATGGTGACCTTGTCACTTCTGGCAACAGTAACGAACTGGCGTGACTGGCTTGTCAGATATCCGCTGCACACCAGCTGTGGCTGATGAGTCCTCAAGGATCTCTTATTGCTGTTACAAACGGAGGGGAATTCTGGTCCTGTGCTTAAGAAAAGAAAAAATACACAACAAACAATAACACTAGTTTCAACTCAAAAAATTCCAAAAATTTAATGTACTTCACAAACAGTAAAATACATTTTAGATGATAGGTGCTGATATCATATGTGAGTGTTTTAACTGATTTGTGTGCAGAAGTTCAACCAGATGTGTGGGTGTGATTTGGTGATTGCAGCTTGGAATATTCCATGATGTGGAGCACAACTACATTTGCAATTTTGGAATTCCCAATTATGGATTTCCTTTTTAAAACAAACAAACAAACAACATTTATTTAGTTGTTTACACACACACGCACACACAAAGCATTATGACAGACTACACAAGTTTTTTGGGCTGGGCTGCTGCACTCATTCCTGAGGTCATTAGAGGAAACAAGTGTTTGACAACCTGCTGAAAGTCTTTTCCACTGCAGTCTTGATCTGGCCCATGTTCTCTGGTGATGGCTTCATTCTTTTGATGATAGTCAACACTAGTCACTTGTGTCTCCAACTGCTGCTAAGGCAACTTTTGCAATATTCTGTAGCTTCATTTCTATTCATCCTTTTTGGGATACAGGATCACAGAAAGGTAGGTAGCTAGCTAGCTAGCTAACATTTCATCTGTCAATTAGCAGCCATCGAACCTGGAGGCAAACTAGCAAACATCAGTCAGGCTAAGTCAAAGTTTTTGTTGACTCTGCATTTGCCTGAATTCCTAACATCACACAGCTGTGAATGAATCATTAAATACAGAACAATATGCTTCAGCTCTGCTGTTCATGTCCCCAGTCCCTCAGGTTGATGGTAGATCACACAAGAGCCTGCCTCTTCAAGAAGTGGAGGCGTACACCTTAGACTACATAAAGAAGGCTCATACAGTCTATAAGAGGGATACAACAATGATTGACCAAAGATGTAACACACTTGGATGTGTTAGAGAGGGTGCAGCATGCAACACATTATTTGCAGAAACTGACACATAATGTGTTATTTTGCTATCTACCCATTAATTGTGTTAAGAAACACATCCTTTTTTGAATGTGTTGCATATACTGTAATTAACTGGTTATACTGTCAAGGCAAGTATGTAGCCAAATGTAGCCACATCCTGGTGTCTAATCTTTGATAGAGTTACGTTGATTTTGGTGTCTTGCATGGTTATATGAAAAGACTTATGTCACAGAGGAGTAAATACACGCACACAGCAGCACTACACTAATATAGCACCACTTTAAGCCAGTGTTACTTGATATTGCCACTGTTGAATGTTGACTTTTACAAGGCATGTATTGTTGTGCATTGCTGGGAGCAGGACCTTTAGGTGCATGTGCTGTGACCATACTTCTCATCTGATGGAACAAAGATATTTCTGTATTTCCACACATCATAATCTGTACTGTTTTCTATGTACTGATTCTCTTTGATGTCACAGAGAATTAGGTCATATGTAAATTGCTGATTGCTGGAGTGATTCTTTGAGTTAGATGAATCATTTTGATCATTACAGTATTTCTGAGAATCCTATAGTTACTTCAACATGTAACAATAAACAGGGTCTGGTTTAACTATTCCTTTGATGATCATGTTCATGGAGTGGAGACAGTGAATCCAGCTAACAAATGTTATGAGTTTTATTTATGAATTCTATAACAGCCATGTGTCTGAAGAGACGCATTGGTAGTAATTTACATACTATTGAGTAAATGCAGAGCTGGAGAACATGGAACCTGGGACTCCATCATTATCATTTTTGCATGCTATCCTCCTCCTGCAGCTGTACTGATAACCTTAATTAATATTAAAACACCTGAACTCATACTTTCTACATGAACATTATCATTAATTTGAAATTGGGGCTGTGTCCACCTGATTAAAGTCCAATAGTTAGTTTTTCTTGCTCTATTTACTTTATTATAAGTGCAATGGCTGGCTCTTAAACTGCTTAATATTCACTAGCCAGTTGCTTAACATTGTCTATCTACAGTTTGGTGCAGGGCAGGTAATGTAACTTAGATTTCTTTTGGCAAGGGTAACACAAGTGGGACTGAATTATACTCTATATGTGTCAAAACTAAAGCCAGGAGCTAAAAGAAGCTTGAAA
>NW_026115860.1:0-18445 GCF_001640805.2 Lates calcarifer
GGAGATTAGTGACAAACTAACCAGTTAGACTACATACAGACAAGCTTTCATTTTAGCTGTTAGTAACAGTTTGCCATGAGCTTAACCAGCGTGCTGTGCTTCGTGTTAAACATGTCATGAGACTGTGGACAACGTTTGAGCCAGCTTTGACATCTGCAGATATGAGTTTCTGAAGAGGGGCCTGCTGAGGTTAGATGTGCTGAATAATATCCATTTTCATATCAGAAAAAACACTGCATTAAACATTGTCTTAGCTCACTGAGCTGAGGTCAACAGGTAATATAACCAACCTGTGAGGTGGCTCACCCCCCCGTAAGATAAACACATAAATGATCCCTGATAGAACCGATAATTAAAGGCACATCAGTGACAGGGAATGCTATTAAAACTAAACTATAAACTGGTGACATTAACTGCAAAAGAAGATTTTTATTGATACATTTCAGGTAGAATTTAGTTTTCAATAAGGAAAATGCTGTAAGAAACCTGAATTTGTTGCAACAATTTAAAATAAAAAGCTTTTATGCTAATTATTTTCTGTGATAATATTTTTTCAGAGCTCATCATCTGTGACAGCTCTTGGCTCTCCTGACTGTAACCTCCCTGTGGCAGCTTCTCACAGACTCAATCAACTCCTCTTCCCTCCCCCCTCAAACACACACACACAGACACACACACACAGAGACCCCCTTCCAAAAACCATCAAGAGTAATACAATGGCTCCATCTGTAGGATAAAGTAGAGAGTCGCAACAGGAAGTTACCCCAAAATCTGAGGTTTCAAACAGGAAGTTGGGTTTCCGAACTTTGACGGGCCAGAACCGGCACACGCTTCGACCCAAACTCACAATTTTCGGAGGAGTTCTTCCAAAAATTGTCAAGGAGGGGCTGACAACATTTGAAGTGAATCTGGTCACCCGTCTAGAAACTGGACATCACACTATAAAATATGTCATTTCCTGCTATAAATAGGTGGCGCTACAACAATTGTATGAATATTGACATATGGATGTGTGCAGATAGGTACCATTAACAATCCTGTAAAGTTTGATGCAGTTTGGACAAAGTATGGCCGAAATATAGCAAAATAAAGCAACTTCCTGTTTCGTGGCGAGTAATCGAACTTTGAGGGGCCATAACTTCCACGCCCTTCAACAAAAACTCAAAATCTGCCGCAATTTAACATCGTCTATGTCTTAAGAACATACTATTAAGTTTTGAAGTCAATGGGATAATGCGTCTAGGACTAGTTCGCGTTCAAGCGACCCCTGGAAATGGCCAAAAACACACAATTTTTTCACCTTCCGGTCAAAATAAAATACTTTCTGTTGGGTTTAGAATACTGGCTCCAAGAGACTTTTTTGGTGCGTCATGGGATGTTACATATGTGTGCAGATTTTCCAGATTTTTAGGCGCAACGGGCTTGAGGGGCTGTTCCGTTTAAAATGTAGGTGGCGCTACCGAGGGCATTTACCACGCCATGCTCAAGACCCCTAAATTATTAAATTTTTCGCCGTGCCTGACGCGTCTGCAAATTTTGGTAAGTTTTCACGCATGTTAAGGCCCTCAAAAAGCCGATCTAAGAGGCGGAAAAAGAAGAAAAAAAATAAATAATAATAATAATTAAAGCTGCGAGCAGCCGTTGAAGCGGGCCCTCGCACCCGGCCGCCCGTCGGGGGAGCGGCGACCGCCGCGGGACCCCCGGCAACCGCGGGGTCAACGCAGGTCGCAGGGCACACGCTGGCGTAACAGTTCACACTTCCGAGATGTAAAAATTTAAAATAAAAGCTTTTACGCTAATTATTTTCTGTGATAATATTTTTCAGAGCTCATCATCTGTGACAGCTCTTGGCTCTCCTGACTGTAACCTCTCTGTGGCAGCTTCTCACAGACTCAATCAACTCCTCTTCCCCCTCCCCCCTCAAACACAAAACAACAAACACACACACACACACACACACAACACAGAGAGATACCCCCTCCCAAAAAGGAGATAAAACTCAGTTTTAACTTGAGTTTAAAAGCTTTGAGCTTTGAGCAAAAGCATTTTTTTAAGTTCTGTTATTGGGTGCATATATAAATCATTTATGCTTAAACAAGGCTTATAATGAAGTTATTTGAACAGTGAATATCTCAGTCTGCCTAAAGTCAGGGCGAAGCCACTAACCAGCTGTAAGGGATGGGTATCATTCGGATTTTATCTTTATCCATACAGACCCCTATCAGTCCAGCTCAGACTGTTACTGGTTTAAGAGAGTGAAGTTTATAGCAATTTGCAAAATTTGGAGATTAGTGACAAACTAACCAGTTAGACTACATACAGACAAGCTTTCATTTTAGCTGTTAGTAACAGTTTGCCATGAGCTTAACCAGCGTGCTGTGCTTCCTGTTAAACATGTCATGAGACTGTGGACAACGCTGAAAATATTACTTTACTAACTACTGCTGAACAGGCGCTTTGACAAAGAAAAGGTAAGGCCAGCAGCTTTTACTTTCAATGCACTTGTCGTCAACTTGAGTGGCTTATATTCAGCTGGTTCACCTCGACGCCGTGGATGGACATGCACTTTTCCTGTGCCGTACACTGAGTAACACGAAAAAATCAGCTGACCCTTGTGAAATTTCCTAACTGATCAAAACCAAACTGTAAAGACAGCATCAATCCACGCTCAGCTTTGGTCAAGGGAGACATATGGTAAGATTACATGAATTCAAAATAACCTACAATTCCTTCAAATTAATTTGAAGCCAGTTTAATTTTTGAGCCAGCTTTGACATCTGCAGATATGAGTTTCTGAAGAGGGGCCTGCTGAGGTTAGATGTGCTGAATAATATCCATTTTCATATCAGAAAAAACACTGCATTAAACATTGTCTTAGCTCACTGAGCTGAGGTCAACAGGTAATATAACCAACCTGTGAGGTGGCTCACCCCCGTAAGATAAACACATAAATGATCCCTGATAGAACCGATAATTAAAGGCACATCAGTGACAGGGAATGCTATTAAAACTAAACTATAAACTGGTGACATTAACTGCAAAAGAAGATTTTTATTGATACATTTCAGGTAGAATTTAGTTTTCAATAAGGAAACATGCTGTAAGAAACCTGAATTTGTTGCAACAAATTTAAAATAAAAGCTTTTATGCTAATTATTTTCTGTGATAATATTTTTCAGAGCTCATCATCTGTGACAGCTCTTGGCTCTCCTGACTGTAACCTCCCTGTGGCAGCTTCTCACAGACTCAATCAACTCCTCTTCCCCTCCCCCCTCAAACACACAACACACACAGACACACACACACCACAGAGACCCCCTTCCAAAAACCCATCAAAGAGTAATACAATGGCTCCATCTGTAGGATAAAGTAGAGAGTCGCAACAGGAAGTTACCCCAAAATCTGAGGTTTCAAACAGGAAGTTGGGTTTCCGAACTTTGACGGGCCAGAACCGGCACACGCTTCGACCCAAACTCACAATTTTCGGAGGACTTCTTCCAAAAATTGTCAAGGAGGGGCTGACAACATTTGAAGTGAATCTGGTCACCCGTCTAGAAACTGGACATCACACTATAAAATATGTCATTTCCTGCTATAAATAGGTGGTGCTACAACAATTGTATGAATATTGACATATGGATGTGTGCAGATAGGTACCATTAACAATCCTGTAAAGTTTGATGCAGTTTGGACAAAGTATGGCCGAAATATAGCAAAAATAAAGCAACTTCCTGTTTCGTGGCGAGTAATCGAACTTTGAGGGGCCATAACTTCCACGCCCTTCAACAAAAACTCAAAACTCTGCCGCAATTTAACATCGTCTATGTCTTAAGAACATACTATTCAAGTTTTGAAGTCAATGGGATAATGCGTCTAGGACTAGTTCGCGTTCAAGCGACCCCTGGAAATGGCCAAAAACACACAATTTTTTCACCTTCCGGTCAAAATAAAAATACTTTCTGTTGGGTTTAGAATATGGCTCCAAGAGACTTTTTGGTGCGTCATGGGATGTTACATATGTGTGCAGATTTTCAGATTTTTAGGCGCAACGGGCTTGAGGGGCTGTTCCGTTTAAAAATGTAGGTGGCGCTACCGAGGGCATTTTGACCACGCCCATGCTCAAGACCCCTAAATTATTAAATTTTTCGCCGTGCCTGACGCGTCTGCAAATTTGGTAAGTTTTCACGCATGTTAAGGCCCTCAAAAAGCCGATCTAAGAGGCGGAAAAAGAAGAAAAAAAATAATAATAATAATAATAATAATAAACGAACGAAAACAAGAGGGTCTTGCAACTCGTTGCATGCCCGTTGCCACGCAACTCGTTGCTCGGCCTAATAATAATAATAATAATAAACAGACGAAACAAGAGGGTCCTTGCAACTCGTTGCATGCCCCGTTGGGCCCACGCAACCGTGCTCGGCCCTAATAATAATAAACGAACGAAAACAAGAGGTCCTTGCAACTCGTTGCATGGCCCGTTGGCCACGCAACTCGTTGCTCGGGCTAATTAAAGCTGCGAGCAGCGTTGAACGGCCTCGCACCCGGCGCCCGCGGGGAGGGCAACCGCGGGGGTCAACGCAGGTCGCAGGGCACACGCTGGCGTAACAGTTCACACTTCCCGAGATGTAAAAATTTTAAATAAAAGCTTTTATGCTAATTATTTTCTGTGATAATATTTTTCAGAGCTCATCATCTGTGACAGCTCTTGGCTCTCCTGACTGTAACCTCCCTGTGGCAGCTTCTCACAGACTCAATCAACTCCTCTTCCCCTCCCCCCTCAGACACACACAACACACACACACACACACACCACACACAGAGACCCCCTTCCAAAAACCCATCAAAGAGTAATACAATGGCTCCATCTATAGGATAAAGTAGAGAGTCGCAACAGGAAGTTACCCCAAAATCTGACGGTTTCAGAACAGGAAGTTGGGTTTCCGAACTTTGACAGGCCAGAACAGGCACACGCTTCGACCAAAACTCACAATTTTCGGAGCCAGTCTTCCAAAAATCCTTAAGTCTGTCCTGACAACATTTGAAGTGAATCTGGTCACCCGTCTAGAAACTGGACATCACACCTATAAAATATGTCATTTCCTGCTATAAATAGGTGGTGCTACAACAATTGTATGAATATTGACATATGGATGTGTGCAGATAGGTACCATTAACAATCCTGTAAAGTTTGATGCAGTTTGGACAAAGTATGGCCGAAATATAGCAAATTTAAAGCAACTTCCTGTTTTGTGGCGAGTGATCGAACTTTGAGGGGCCATAACTTCCACGCCCTTCAATGAAAAGTCCGAAACTTTTGCAATTTAACTTCGTCTATGTCTTAAGAACAAATTATCAAATTTTGAAGTCAATCGGATAATGCGTCTAGGACTAGTTCGCGTTCAAGCGACCCCTGGAAATGGCCAAAAACACACAATTTTTTCACCTTCCGGTCAAAATAAAAATACTTTCTGTTGGGTTTAGAATATGGCTCCAAGAGACTTTTTGGTGCGTCATGGGATGTTACATATGTGTGCAGATTTTCAGATTTTTAGGCGCAACGGGCTTGAGGGGCTGTTCCGTTTAAAAATGTAGGTGGCGCTACCGAGGGCCATTTTGCCACAGCCCATGCTCAAGACCCCTAAATTCTTAAATTTTTCGCCGTGCCTGACGCGTCTGCAAATTTTCAGGAGTTTTGACGCATGTTAAGGCCCTCAAAAAGGCGATCAAAGAGGCGGAAAAAGAAGAAAAAAAATAATAATAATAATAATTAAAGCTGCGAGCAGCGTTGAACGGGCCCTCGCACCCGGCGCCCGTCGGGGGAGCGGCGACCGCGGGACCCCGGCAACCGCGGGGTCAACGCAGGTCGCAGGGCACACGCTGGCGTAACAGTTCACACTTCCGAGATGTAAAAATTTTAAATAAAAGCTTTTACGCTAATTATTTTCTGTGATAATATTTTTCAGAGCTCATCATCTGTGACAGCTCTTGGCTCTCCTGACTGTAACCTCTCTGTGGCAGCTTCTCACAGACTCAATCAACTCCTCTTCCCCTCCCCCCTCAAACACAAACACAAACACACACACACACACACACACACAGATACCCCCTCCCAAAAGGAGATAAAACTCAGTTTTAACTTGAGTTTACAAGCTTTGAGCTTTGAGCAAAAGCATTTTTTTGCAAGTTCTGTTATTGGGTGCATATATAAATCATTTATGCTTAAACAAGGGTTATAATGAAGTTATTTGAACAGTGAATATCTCATCTGCCTAAAGTCAGGGCGAAGCCACTAACCAGCTGTAGGGATGGGTATCATTAGGATTTTATCTTTATCCATACAGACCCCTATCAGTCCAGCTCAGACTGTTACTGGTTTAAGAGAGTGAAGTTTATAGCAATTTGCAAAATTTGGAGATTAGTGACAAACTAACCAGTTAGACTACATACAGACAAGCTTTCATTTTAGCTGTTAGTAACAGTTTGCCATGAGCTTAACCAGCGTGCTGTGCTTCGTGTTAAACATGTCATGAGACTGTGGACAACGCTGAAAATATTACTTTACTAACTACTGGCCGAACAGGCGCTTTTACAAAGAAAAGGTAAAGGCCAGCAGCTTTTACTTTTCAATGCACTTGTCGTCAACTTGAGTGGCTTATATTCAGCTGGTTCACCTCGACGCCGGTGGATGTAGACGTGCACTTTTCCTGTCGCCGTACACTGTGTAACATGAAAATATCAGCCGACCCCTTGTGAAATTTCCTAACTGATCAAAACCAAACTGTAAAGACTTTGGTCAAGGGGAGACATATGGTAAGATTACATGAATTCAAAATAACCTACAATTCCTTCAAATTAATTTGAAGCCAGTTTAATTTTTTGAGCCAGCTTTGACATCTGCAGATATGAGTTTCTGAAGAGGGGCCTGCTGAGGTTAGATGTGCTGAATAATATCCATTTTCATATCAGAAAAAACACTGCATTAAACATTGTCTTAGCTCACTGAGCTGAGGTCAACAGGTAATATAACCAACCTGTGAGGTGGCTCACCCCCGTAAGATAAACACATAAATGATCCCTGATAGAACCGATAATTAAAGGCACATCAGTGACAGGGAATGCTATTAAAACTAAACTATAAACTGGTGACATTAACTGCAAAAGAAGATTTTTATTGATACATTTCAGGTAGAATTTAGTTTTCAATAAGGAAAATGCTGTAAGAAACCTGAATTTGTTGCAACAAATTTAAAATAAAAGCTTTTATGCTAATTATTTTCTGTGATAATATTTTTCAGAGCTCATCATCTGTGACAGCTCATGGCTCTCTTGACTGTAACCTCCCTGTGGCAGCTTCTCACAGACTCAATCAACTCCTCTTCCCCTCCCCCCTCAAACACACACACACAGACACACACACACAGAGACCCCCTTCCAAAAACCCATCAAAGAGTAATACAATGGCTCCATCTGTAGGATAAAGTAGAGAGTCGCAACAGGAAGTTACCCCAAAATCTGAGGTTTCAAACAGGAAGTTGGGTTTCCGAACTTTGACGGGCCAGAACCGGCACACGCTTCGACCCAAACTCACAATTTTCGGAGCCAGTCTTCCAAAAATTGTCAAGGAGGGGCTGACAACATTTGAAGTGAATCTGGTCACCCGTCTAGAAACTGGACATCACACTATAAAATATGTCATTTCCTGCTATAAATAGGTGGCGCTACAACAATTGTATGAATATTGACATATGGATGTGTGCAGATAGGTACCATTAACAATCCTGTAAAGTTTGATGCAGTTTGGACAAAGTATGGCCGAAATATAGCAAAAATAAAGCAACTTCCTGTTTCGTGGCGAGTAATCGAACTTTGAGGGGCCATAACTTCCACGCCCTTCAACAAAAACTCAAAATCTGCCGCAATTTAACATCGTCTATGTCTTAAGAACATACTATTAAGTTTTGAAGTCAATGGGATAATGCGTCTAGGACTAGTTCGCGTTCAAGCGACCCCTGGAAATGGCCAAAAACACACAATTTTTTCACCTTCCGGTCAAAATAAAAATACTTTCTGTTGGGTTTAGAATATGGCTCCAAGAGACTTTTTGGTGCGTCATGGGATGTTACATATGTGTGCAGATTTTCAGATTTTTAGGCGCAACGGGCTTGAGGGGCTGTTCCGTTTAAAAATGTAGGTGGCGCTACCGAGGGCATTTTACCACGCCCATGCTCAAGACCCCTAAATTATTAAATTTTTCGCCGTGCCTGACGCGTCTGCAAATTTTGGTAAGTTTTCACGCATGTTAAGGCCCTCAAAAAGCCGATCTAAGAGGCGGAAAAAGAAGAAAAAAAATAATAATAATAATAATAATAATAATAATAATAATTAAAGCTGCGAGCAGCGTTGAACGGGCCCTCGCACCCGGCGCCCGTCGGGGGAGCGGCGACCGCGGGACCCCGGCAACCGCGGGGTCAACGCAGGTCGCAGGGCACACGCTGGCGTAACAGTTCACACTTCCCAGATGTAAAAATTTTAAATAAAAGCTTTTATGCTAATTATTTTCTGTGATAATATTTTTCAGAGCTCATCATCTGTGACAGCTCTTGGCTCTCCTGACTGTAACCTCTCTGTGGCAGCTTCTCACAGACACAATCAACTCCTCTTCCCCTCCCCCCTCAGACACACACAGACACACACACACAGAGACCCCCTTCCAAAAACCCATCAAAGAGTAATACAATGGCTCCATCTGTAGGATAAAGTAGAGAGTCGCAACAGGAAGTTACCCCAAAATCTGAGGTTTCAAACAGGAAGTTGGGTTTCCGAACTTTGACGGGCCAGAACCGGCACACGCTTCGACCCAAACTCACAATTTTCGGAGCCAGTCTTCCAAAAATCCTTAAGTCTGTCCTGACAACATTTGAAGTGAATCTGGTCACCCGTCTAGAAACTGGACATCACACTATAAAATATGTCATTTCCTGCTATAAATAGGTGGTGCTACAACAATTGTATGAATATTGACATATGGATGTGTGCAGATAGGTACCATTAACAATCCTGTAAAGTTTGATGCAGTTTGGACAAAGTATGGCCGAAATATAGCAAATTTAAAGCAACTTCCTGTTTTGTGGCGAGTGATCGAACTTTGCAGGGGCCATAACTTCCACGCCCTTCAATGAAAAGTCCGAAACTTTTGCAATTTAACTTCGTCTATGTCTTAAGAACAAATTATCAAATTTTGAAGTCAATCGGATAATGCGTCTAGGACTAGTTCGCGTTCAAGCGACCCCTGGAAATGGCCAAAAACACACAATTTTTTCACCTTCCGGTCAAAATAAAAATACTTTCTGTTGGGTTTAGAATATGGCTCCAGAGACTTTTTGGTGCGTCATGGGATGTTACATATGTGTGCAGATTTTCAGATTTTTAGGCGCAACGGGCTTGAGGGGCTGTTCCGTTAAAAATGTAGGTGGCGCTACCGAGGCCATTTTGCCACACCCATGCTCAAGACCCCTAAATTTAAATTTTTCGCCGTGCCTGACGCGTCTGCAAATTTTCAGGAGTTTTGACGCATTTAAGGCCTCAAAAAGGCGATCAAAGAGGCGGAAAAAGAAGAAAAAAAAAATAATAATAATAATTAAAGCTGCGAGCAGCGTTGAACGGCCCTCGCACCGGGCGCCCGTCGGGGGAGCGGCGACCGCGGGACCCCGGCAACCGCGGGGTCAACGCAGGTCGCAGGGCACACGCTGGCGTAACAGTTCACACTTCCGAGATGTAAAAATTTTAAATAAAAGCTTTTACGCTAATTATTTTCTGTGATAATATTTTTCAGAGCTCATCATCTGTGACAGCTCTTGGCTCTCTTGACTGTAACCTCCCTGTGGCAGCTTCTCACAGACTCAATCAACTCCTCTTCCCCTCCCCCCTCAAACACAAACACAAACACACACACACACACACACACACACACACACACAGATACCCCCTCCCAAAAGGAGATAAAACTCAGTTTTAACTTGAGTTTAAAAGCTTTGAGCTTTGAGCAAAAGCATTTTTTTAAGTTCTGTTATTGGGTGCATATATAAATCATTTATGCTTAAACAAGGCTTATAATGAAGTTATTTGAACAGTGAATATCTCATCTGCCTAAAGTCAGGGCGAAGCCACTAACCAGCTGTAGGGATGGGTATCATTAGGATTTTATCTTTATCCATACAGACCCCTATCAGTCCAGCTCAGACTGTTACTGGTTTAAGAGAGTGAAGTTTATAGCAATTTGCAAAATTTGGAGATTAGTGACAAACTAACCAGTTAGACTACATACAGACAAGCTTTCATTTTAGCTGTTAGTAACAGTTTGCCATGAGCTTAACCAGCGTGCTGTGCTTCCTGTTAAACATGTTATGAGACTGTGGACAAGGCTGAAAATATTACTTTACTAACTACTTGCCGAACAGGCGCTTTGACAAAGAAAAGGTAAAGGCCAGCAGCTTTTACTTTTCAATGCACTTGTCGTCAACTTGAGTGGCTTATATTCAGCTGGTTCACCTCGACGCCCGTGGACCTAGTGCACTTTTCCTGTCGCCGTACACTGAGTAACACGAAAAAATCAGCTGACCCCGTGTGAAATTTCCTAACTGATCAAAACCAAACTGTAAAGACAGCATCAATCCACGCTCAGCTTTGGTCAAGGGGAGACATATGGGAGAAGATGAGTAGAGAGATGGAAAGAAACAGAAAGGGTGATGGAGAAAGATTACATGAATTCAAAATAACCTACAATTCCTTAAAATTAATTTGAAGCCAGTTTAATTTTTTGAGCCAGCTTTGACATCTGCAGATATGAGTTTCTGAAGAGGGGCCTGCTGAGGTTAGATGTGCTGAATAATATCCATTTTCATATCAGAAAAAACACTGCATTAAACATTGTCTTAGCTCACTGAGCTGAGGTCAACAGGTAATATAACCAACCTGTGAGGTGGCTCACCCCCGTAAGATAAACACATAAATGATCCCTGATAGAACCGATAATTAAAGGCACATCAGTGACAGGGAATGCTATTAAAACTAAACTATAAACTGGTGACATTAACTGCAAAAGAAGATTTTTATTGATACATTTCAGGTAGAATTTAGTTTTCAATAAGGAAAATGCTGTAAGAAACCTGAATTTGTTGCAACAAATTTAAAATAAAAGCTTTTATGCTAATTATTTTCTGTGATAATATTTTTCAGAACTCATCATCTGTGACAGCTCATGGCTCTCTTGACTGTAACCTCCCTGTGGCAGCTTCTCACAGACTCAATCAACTCCTCTTCCCCTCCCCCCTCAAACACACACACACAGACACACACACACAGAGACCCCCTTCCAAAAACCCATCAAAGAGTAATACAATGGCTCCATCTGTAGGATAAAGTAGAGAGTCGCAACAGGAAGTTACCCCAAAATCTGAGGTTTCAAACAGGAAGTTGGGTTTCCGAACTTTGACGGGCCAGAACCGGCACACGCTTCGACCCAAACTCACAATTTTCGGAGCCAGTCTTCCAAAAATTGTCAAGGAGGGGCTGACAACATTTGAAGTGAATCTGGTCACCCGTCTAGAAACTGGACATCACACTATAAAATATGTCATTTCCTGCTATAAATAGGTGGCGCTACAACAATTGTATGAATATTGACATATGGATGTGTGCAGATAGGTACCATTAACAATCCTGTAAAGTTTGATGCAGTTTGGACAAAGTATGGCCGAAATATAGCAAAAATAAAGCAACTTCCTGTTTCGTGGCGAGTAATCGAACTTTGAGGGGCCATAACTTCCACGCCCTTCAACAAAAACTCAAAATCTGCCGCAATTTAACATCGTCTATGTCTTAAGAACATACTATTAAGTTTTGAAGTCAATGGATAATGCGTCTAGGACTAGTTCGCGTTCAAGCGACCCCTGGAAATGGCCAAAAACACACAATTTTTTCACCTTCCGGTCAAAATAAAAATACTTTCTGTTGGGTTTAGAATATGGCTCCAAGAGACTTTTTGGTGCGTCATGGGATGTTACATATGTGTGCAGATTTTCAGATTTTTAGGCGCAACGGGCTTGAGGGGCTGTTCCGTTTAAAAATGTAGGTGGCGCTACCGAGGGCATTTTACCACGCCCATGCTCAAGACCCCTAAATTATTAAATTTTTCGCCGTGCCTGACGCGTCTGCAAATTTTGGTAAGTTTTCACGCATGTTAAGGCCCTCAAAAAGCCGATCTAAGAGGCGGAAAAAGAAGAAAAAAAATAATAATAATAATAATAATAATAATAATAATAAACAGACCGAAAACAAGAGGGTCCTTGCAACTCGTTGCATGGCCCACGCAATCGTTGCTCGGCCCTAATTAAAGCTGCGAGCAGCGTTGAACGGGCCCTCGCACCCGGCGCCCGTCGGGGGAGCGGCGACCGCGGGACCCCGGCAACCGCGGGGTCAACGCAGGTCGCAGGGCACACGCTGGCGTAACAGTTCACACTTCCCAGATGTTAAAATTTTAAATAAAAGCTTTTACTGCTAATTATTTTCTGTGATAATATTTTTCAGAGCTCATCATCTGTGACAGCTCTTGGCTCTCCTGACTGTAACCTCTCTGTGGCAGCTTCTCACAGACTCAATCAACTCCTCTTCCCCTCCCCCTCAAACACAAACACAAACACACCACACACACACACACAAACACACAGAGAATACCCCCTCCCAAAAGGAGATAAAACTCAGTTTTAACTTGAGTTTACAAGCTTTGAGCTTTGAGCAAAAGCATTTTTTTGAAGTTCTGTTATTGGGTGCATATATAAATCATTTATGCTTAAACAAGGCTTATAATGAAGTTATTTGAACAGTGAATATCTCATCTGCCTAAAGTCAGGGCGAAGCCACTAACCAGCTGTAGGGATGGGTATCATTAGGATTTTATCTTTATCCATACAGACCCCTATCAGTCCAGCTCAGACTGTTACTGGTTTAAGAGAGTGAAGTTTATAGCAATTTGCAAAATTTGGAGATTAGTGACAAACTAACCAGTTAGACTACATACAGACAAGCTTTCATTTTAGCTGTTAGTAACAGTTTGCCATGAGCTTAACCAGCGTGCTGTGCTTCCTGTTAAACATGTCATGAGACTGTGGACAACGCTGAAATATTACTTTACTAACTACTGGCCGAACAGGCGCTTTGACAAAGAAAAGGTAAAGGCCAGCAGCTTTTACTTTTCAATGCACTTGTCGTCAACTTGAGTGGCTTATATTCAGCTGGTTCACCTCGACGCCGTGGACCTAGTGCACTTTTCCTGTCGCCGTACACTGAGTAACACGAAAAATCAGCTGACCCGTGTGAAATTTCCTAACTGATCAAAACCAAACTGTAAAGACAGCATCAATCCACGCTCAGCTTTGGTCAAGGGGAGACATATGGGAGAAGATGAGTAGAGAGATGGAAAGAAACAGAAAGGGTGATGGAGAAAGATTACATGAATTCAAAATAACTACAATTCCTTAAAATTAATTTGAAGCCAGTTTAATTTTTTGAGCCAGCTTTGACATCTGCAGATATGAGTTTCTGAAGAGGGGCCTGCTGAGGTTAGATGTGCTGAATAATATCCATTTTCATATCAGAAAAAACACTGCATTAAACATTGTCTTAGCTCACTGAGCTGAGGTCAACAGGTAATATAACCAACCTGTGAGGTGGCTCACCCCCGTAAGATAAACACATAAATGATCCCTGATAGAACCGATAATTAAAGGCACATCAGTGACAGGGAATGCTATTAAAACTAAACTATAAACTGGTGACATTAACTGCAAAAGAAGATTTTTATTGATACATTTCAGGTAGAATTTAGTTTTCAATAAGGAAAATGCTGTAAGAAACCTGAATTTGTTGCAACAAATTTAAAATAAAAGCTTTTATGCTAATTATTTTCTGTGATAATATTTTTCAGAACTCATCATCTGTGACAGCTCATGGCTCTCTTGACTGTAACCTCCCTGTGGCAGCTTCTCACAGACTCAATCAACTCCTCTTCCCCTCCCCCTCAAACACACACACACAGACACACACACACAGAGACCCCCTTCCAAAAACCCATCAAAGAGTAATACAATGGCTCCATCTGTAGGATAAAGTAGAGAGTCGCAACAGGAAGTTACCCCAAAATCTGAGGTTTCAAACAGGAAGTTGGGTTTCCGAACTTTGACGGGCCAGAACCGGCACACGCTTCGACCCAAACTCACAATTTTCGGAGCCAGTCTTCCAAAAATTGTCAAGGAGGGGCTGACAACATTTGAAGTGAATCTGGTCACCCGTCTAGAAACTGGACATCACACTATAAAATATGTCATTTCCTGCTATAAATAGGTGGCGCTACAACAATTGTATGAATATTGACATATGGATGTGTGCAGATAGGTACCATTAACAATCCTGTAAAGTTTGATGCAGTTTGGACAAAGTATGGCCGAAATATAGCAAAAATAAAGCAACTTCCTGTTTCGTGGCGAGTAATCGAACTTTGAGGGGCCATAACTTCCACGCCCTTCAACAAAAACTCAAAATCTGCCGCAATTTAACATCGTCTATGTCTTAAGAACATACTATTAAGTTTTGAAGTCAATGGGATAATGCGTCTAGGACTAGTTCGCGTTCAAGCGACCCCTGGAAATGGCCAAAAACACACAATTTTTTCACCTTCCGGTCAAAATAAAAATACTTTCTGTTGGGTTTAGAATATGGCTCCAAGAGACTTTTTGGTGCGTCATGGGATGTTACATATGTGTGCAGATTTTCAGATTTTTAGGCGCAACGGGCTTGAGGGGCTGTTCCGTTTAAAAATGTAGGTGGCGCTACCGAGGGCATTTTACCACGCCCATGCTCAAGACCCCTAAATTATTAAATTTTTCGCCGTGCCTGACGCGTCTGCAAATTTTGGTAAGTTTTCACGCATGTTAAGGCCCTCAAAAAGCCGATCTAAGAGGCGGAAAAAGAAGAAAAAAAAATAATAATAATAATAATTAAAGCTGCGAGCAGCGTTGAACGGGCCCTCGCACCCGGCGCCCGTCGGGGGGAGCGGCGACCACGGGACCCCGGCAACCGCGGGGTCAACGCAGGTCGCAGGGCACACGCTGGCGTAACAGTTCACACTTCCCAGATGTAAAAATTTTAAATAAAAGCTTTTATGCTAATTATTTTCTGTGATAATATTTTTCAGAGCTCATCATCTGTGACAGCTCTTGGCTCTCCTGACTGTAACCTCTCTGTGGCAGCTTCTCACAGACACAATCAACTCCTCTTCCCCTCCCCCCTCAGACACACACAGACACACACACACACAGAGACCCCCTTCCAAAAACCCATCAAAGAGTAATACAATGGCTCCATCTGTAGGATAAAGTAGAGAGTCGCAACAGGAAGTTACCCCAAAATCTGAGGTTTCAAACAGGAAGTTGGGTTTCCGAACTTTGACGGGCCAGAACCGGCACACGCTTCGACCAAAACTCACAATTTTCGGAGCCAGTCTTCCAAAAATCCTTAAGTCTGTCCTGACAACATTTGAAGTGAATCTGGTCACCCGTCTAGAAACTGGACATCACACCATAAAATATGTCATTTCCTGCTATAAATAGGTGGTGCTACAACAATTGTATGAATATTGACATATGGATGTGTGCAGATAGGTACCATTAACAATCCTGTAAAGTTTGATGCAGTTTGGACAAAGTATGGCCGAAATATAGCAAATTTAAAGCAACTTCCTGTTTTGTGGCGAGTGATCGAACTTTCAGGGGCCATAACTTCCACGCCCTTCAATGAAAAGTCCGAAACTTTTGCAATTTAACTTCGTCTATGTCTTAAGAACAAATTATCAAATTTTGAAGTCAATCGGATAATGCGTCTAGGACTAGTTCGCGTTCAAGCGACCCCTGGAAATGGCCAAAAACACACAATTTTTTCACCTTCCGGTCAAAATAAAAATACTTTCTGTTGGGTTTAGAATATGGCTCCAAGAGACTTTTTGGTGCGTCATGGGATGTTACATATGTGTGCAGATTTTCAGATTTTTAGGCGCAACGGGCTTGAGGGGCTGTTCCGTTAAAAATGTAGGTGGCGCTACCGAGGCCATTTTGCCACACCCATGCTCAAGACCCCTAAATTCTTAAATTTTTCGCCGTGCCTGACGCGTCTGCAAATTTTCAGGAGTTTTGACGCATGTTAAGGCCCTCAAAAAGGCGATCAAAGAGGCGGAAAAAGAAGAAAAAAAATAATAATAATAATAATAATATAAACCGAACGAAAACAAGAGGTCCTTGCAACTCGGCATGCCGGGAGCACTCTTGCCGGCCCTAATAATAATAACAACGAACAAGAGGGTCCTTGCAACTCGTTCATGCCCCGTGGCCCACGCACTCGTGCTCGCCCTAATTAAGCTCGGCAGCGTTGCGGCCCCCACCGCGCCCGTCGGGGAGCGGCGACCGCGGACCCCGGCAACCGCGGGGTCAACGCAGGTCGCAGGGCACACGCTGGCGTAACAGTTCACACTTCCGAGATGTAAAAATTTTAAATAAAAGCTTTTACGCTAATTATTTTCTGTGATAATATTTTTCAGAGCTCATCATCTGTGACAGCTCTTGGCTCTCTGACTGTAACCTCCTCTGTGGCAGCTTCTCACAGACTCAATCAACTCCTCTTCCCCTCCCCCCTCAAACACAAACACAAACACACACACACACACACACACACACACACACACAGATACCCCCTCCCAAAAGGAGATAAAACTCAGTTTTAACTTGAGTTTAAAAGCTTTGAGCTTTGAGCAAAAGCATTTTTTTAAGTTCTGTTATTGGGTGCATATATAAATCATTTATGCTTAAACAAGGCTTATAATGAAGTTATTTGAACAGTGAATATCTCATCTGCCTAAAGTCAGGGCGAAGCCACTAACCAGCTGTAGGGATGGGTATCATTAGGATTTTATCTTTATCCATACAGACCCCTATCAGTCCAGCTCAGACTGTTACTGGTTTAAGAGAGTGAAGTTTATAGCAATTTGCAAAATTTGGAGATTAGTGACAAACTAACCAGTTAGACTACATACAGACAAGCTTTCATTTTAGCTGTTAGTAACAGTTTGCCATGAGCTTAACCAGCGTGCTGTGCTTCCTGTTAAACATGTTATGAGACTGTGGACAAGCTGAAAATATTACTTTACTAACTACTTGGCCGAACAGGCGCTTTGACAAAGAAAAGGTAAAGGCCAGCAGCTTTTACTTTTCAATGCACTTGTCGTCAACTTGAGTGGCTTATATTCAGCTGGTTCACCTCGACGCCGGTGGACCTAGTGCACTTTCCTGTCGCCGTACACTGAGTAACACGAAAAAATCAGCTGACCCCGTGTGAAATTTCCTAACTGATCAAAACCAAACTGTAAAGACAGCATCAATCCACGCTCAGCTTTGTCAAGGGAGACATATGGGAGAAGATGAGTAGAGAGATGGAAAGAAACAGAAAGGGTGATGGAGAAAGATTACATGAATTCAAAATAACCTACAATTCCTTAAAATTAATTTGAAGCCAGTTTAATTTTTTGAGCCAGCTTTGACATCTGCAGATATGAGTTTCTGAAGAGGGGCCTGCTGAGGTTAGATGTGCTGAATAATATCCATTTTCATATCAGAAAAAACACTGCATTAAACATTGTCTTAGCTCACTGAGCTGAGGTCAACAGGTAATATAACCAACCTGTGAGGTGGCTCACCCCCGTAAGATAAACACATAAATGATCCCTGATAGAACCGATAATTAAAGGCACATCAGTGACAGGGAATGCTATTAAAACTAAACTATAAACTGGTGACATTAACTGCAAAAGAAGATTTTTATTGATACATTTCAGGTAGAATTTAGTTTTCAATAAGGAAAATGCTGTAAGAAACCTGAATTTGTTGCAACAAATTTAAAATAAAAGCTTTTATGCTAATTATTTTCTGTGATAATATTTTTCAGAACTCATCATCTGTGACAGCTCATGGCTCTCTTGACTGTAACCTCCCTGTGGCAGCTTCTCACAGACTCAATCAACTCCTCTTCCCTCCCCCCTCAAACACACACACACAGACACACACACACAGAGACCCCCTTCCAAAAACCCATCAAAGAGTAATACAATGGCTCCATCTGTAGGATAAAGTAGAGAGTCGCAACAGGAAGTTACCCCAAAATCTGAGGTTTCAAACAGGAAGTTGGGTTTCCGAACTTTGACGGGCCAGAACCGGCACACACTTCGACCCAAACTCACAATTTTCGGAGCCAGTCTTCCAAAAATTGTCAAGGAGGGGCTGACAACATTTGAAGTGAATCTGGTCACCCGTCTAGAAACTGGACATCACACTATAAAATATGTCATTTC
>NW_026115861.1:0-32991 GCF_001640805.2 Lates calcarifer
TCGCGTCGCGTGTATTCATGCATCCATTGCTCTGCCCGCTCAGACTAAACCAATCGACTGCCTACATTGTTTATCTTCGTTGAGTCTGAAGCGACAGAGAGGTGTTTCCTTTCCCGGAAAGAGTGTCCTGTAGAGAGCTCCAACATCCTCAGCCAGTGTCAGGCCTCTCTGAGTCTGTCTGTGAGTCTGACCTGCTTTCTACTGTCCAGGTGAGTCAAACTGATGATCTTTGTTCTATTTCAGTCATAAACTCACACCTGTAACTGCTGTTGTCAATGTGCAGCAAAGTCCAGGCCTGCAGTGAGCCAGAATGAAGAGTCCACCATGGCCCAAAGGAAGAAACTGGTCCACCTGGATTTGAAAGGCCCCCCCGAGAGTGGAATACCTGCACAAAGTAAGAGCACAGCAGCCTCTCTGTGTGATCTGCTGCAGGACGTGTTCACACCTCTGTCAGTGTGTAAATACTCTGTTTCACCTCCAGCTGATCGAGCTGTTCTCTCAGCTGGGAGTGGACGGCCTGCTGCTGGAGTACGAGGACATGTTTCCTTATGAGGGGGAGCTGAGGCTGCTGCAGGCCACAGCACAGCCTGCGTACAGGTGGACATTACTCCATTTATTCCTGACTGGATGCAGTTGTGTGTATTTATTATCTGCCTGAGATGCTGTAATAAAGATAAAATCCTTCCTGTGAGGGACAGAGTGGTTTATGTGCAGGTCTGATGTGTTTTCAGCCGAGAGGAAGTGCTATCTGTGCAGGAATTAGCCAGGTCTAAGGGCATGGAGGTGATCCCACTGGTGCAGACGTTCGTCACATGGAGGTGAGGCTGACACCCTGCTCTGCTGCCGTTTGGAACTGTGTAAAATATAAATCCTCAGCTCTGGGATGGAGTTCATTATCTTTCTCCTCTGGCAGTTTGTGTTAAAGCATCGGGCCATGTCGGGCCTCAGAGAGATGGCACACTGCGTGGCACCCTGAATCCACACAGAGAGGAGGGGGTGAGGCTGGTGATGGAGATGCTGAGGCAGGTGGTGGAGCTGCACCCAGGTCTGAACACACTGCACATCGGAGCGGATGAGGTGAGGACTCGTCTCTTGTTGACTCGTCGTACGTTCGTCACTGAAGCGTCATCGATTCTCCCATGTGCTTGTCCTCAAGGTGTACATGCTGGGAGAGGGCGAGGAGTCAAAGCTATGGTTGGCGGCACCTGGACGCACAGTGGAGCAGCTTTTCCTGAGTCACGTGACTAAGGTCGCCAGGGCCATCAAGGAGGCGTGGCCTCACATGACCATCGTAATGTGGGATGACATGATGAGAAGCATGAGCCCCGACACGCTGAAAGGTGAGGAGGAAATACAGCTCGTTCAGCAGAGACGTTTTCATATCATGTATGACTTGGTATTTTTAAGGTATTTTCATTTCATGCTGCTTCATATTTACACTGTTACCTGACAGCTATAGTTATTAGTTATTAATATTACTCCAACAAACACTGTCTAATATAGAGATGTGTCACTTCAACCAACTTACAACAGTAAAATTTAACTTACTTTATTTCACTCTAATATCTACCAGTACTACAACTTCAACCTTCATGAACAGTTTCATAAATATGTCCTCTTGTCAAACAGCGAGCGGTTTAGTGGGCCTCGTCCAGCCCATGTTGTGGGACTACACCCCTAATCTGACCGTGGACAGGGACTGGTAGGAAGTGTATTCAAACAGTCGATGTCATCAAACAGTGTGCAGAGCTGTGTTAGTGGTGATGTATACTCTCCAACTGTGTTACCCAGTGTCTCTGCTGGAGAAGTACCACAGCGCCGGCATGTCAGAGCTGTGGGCGGCCAGCTCCTTCAAAGGCTCCACCAGTGTTTACACCTGTGTGCCCAGCACGCAGAGACACGTGGGAGAACCATCTGCAGTGGCTGAAGGTGGCTGCTTCGTTATCTGCAGGGATACACCTGAAGGGCATCGCCATCACAGGCTGGCAAAGGTAAGAACTAGAGGAATTGCTCCAGGTGTATCAGCTTCTCAACACATTTTATTTCACATGTTCTGCTTTGTTGGTGCTCGTGTGTGGATCTGGTGGAGGCCTGAGAGGACGAGGATTATGGCTGGATGATTACTCGTTAACGTGCTCCGTCCTTTCCCCCCTGTCAGGTATGACCACCTGTCAGTGCTGTGTGAGCTGATACCTGTGGCTCTCCCATCACTCGCAGCCTGTCTGCAGACACTCCTCCACGGTCAGTTCAGTGCTGAGGTCCAAAGCAAAGTGGCCGAGAAAGCTGGGTGTTTCCTCAGTGGAAGTGGAGGTCATGGAGAGGTGAGGTCCAGTGCTGTTTGATGGACAACACAGTCGCAGTGTAGCAGTGTATGAGAACCTCAGGTTTGTTCCTGTAGGATATCTGCAGCCGACCCGCGCTTCCCAGGAAGGAGGCTGGCTGAGGTAATCGTGGAGCTCAACGCGGTGCTGAACACAGACGACATCCGATTTTTTGAAAACAACATGTGAGTTTTGTGCAGTGATTTTCATTTCTTACATCTCACTGACCAAAGAGGAATAGTTCAGCACACTGGGTGTATGCTTATTCTTCTTCATTGTTAGCTTAGCTCAGTTCAACATAAGATACAAAACAGGGTAAACAACTAGTCCTGAATGTGCCCTCATTATAATTTAAAGACAGAAAGCAGCCAGGCACAGTGACTTCCTTCCTCCAGGAAGCCCCACCAAGAACCAGTCCAACACCCTGCACAGTCACAAAGTCTTTGTTAAAGGGCAGGGAGCTTTAGATTTGTTTGTAGTAGCTTTTTGTTTGTTTGTTTGTTTGTTTTACCTTCAGACAGAGCCAGGCTAACTAGCTTCTGCTTTATATTTAGCAAACGGACATGAATGTAAAGCTGCTCCTCTGACTGAATATGTTTTTGTTGTGTTTTTTCAAACTGGTCCAAACTCTTCCCTTTGCAAAAATAGGCAGTTTTAACTTCTCTGCATTGGTTGAGAAGAGAAAGATGAACAGCTCTTTGTGTTCACACTGTAGGTTTGTGAGAGGATGGTTCAGCCCCTACCAGCGACAGAGGAGGACGGTCACTCCACTCATCACCATGCAGATCCACAGCCAAGCATCAGAGTGAGCAGAAATGTCTCATCTTACAGAAAGACTCTGTGATATGATGGAGTATTAAAGCCATTATTATTCTGTCATACTGTGCACAGTATCTTTATTCTGTCTCATAACTGTCTCCCCATCTGGATTCATCTCCTCAGATACTTGACTATATTGCAACAGAAGGTGGAGGCAGTGAGAGAGGAGATGGTGCAGCTTTACCCAGATTCAACAGTCCAAGAGTGGATAGAGGAGCATGTTATCCCTGTCATGGCTCCTCTACAGAGGATAACAGAGGACATCACAGCCTGTGTGAAGGAGATGGTGCCATAGAATAATCTGAGCTCAGTATCAAACTGCTGATACTGGTCTCTTCATTTTTTCTTAAACATGGAAATTAACTGATTTATGTTTGAACCTGTGCTTAGCCAAACTGCTGGTTGTAAACTGTACTAACAACAATAATAATAATAATAAGAGGAAGAAGAAGAAATGATAATAGCAAAGACAGGATGGATATCATAAGCAGACCTGTGGTTTCTATTAAACACTGTTTTAATTATTCTTGCAAAAAAGTCAAAAAAGTCAATAAAATCAACAGTTAACCAAAAATCCTCTGCTTTTTCTTTCAAGCAGTTCACACTCACATTCACCATCAGCCAGAATGACACAGCCCCAATTCAATACACTGTAAGAAATAAAAATAGTTTGACTACATCACAGAGGTGTTTGCCTGAGATTCAGCCTTTGGTTCACAAAAAGTGTATAAAATGTTAAAAAGACAGAACAGCATCAGGCCAAAGTGTTTCCCACATAATTCACTCTTGGCTGAGCCACGAAAACCCTTCATGCTTGATTATAGTTTGCACATGCATTCAGTCGGATCACAGCCTGGGTATGAATAAACATGCAAAAAGGTGACTGTCAGCTGGGTGGTCCAGGAAACTGTGGGAAAAGCACTTTCCATTGACTTACACATGTAAACACTTATTAGAGTTCAGTAGGAAGGCACAGTGAATCTGGAGTGTTTTCTCAAATAGTAATTAGATCAAAAAGCTGAGACGTATTCATTTACACTGTATTTGCATGACACAACATGTAACCAGGTGATTTTTCTGTTCAAGTTCAACTGGAAATAAAATGAATGTTTTCCTGTAGCCTGCCCAGGCTGCTCTCACCTCACCTCAAAACCAGAGAGGAGGTCTGTAAGGAGACACTTTACCAGACTATATCCTTGGTGTTACATGCACATGCATACAGTATAAAATGTAGTAAAGGCATCACCCTCTGTAATGTGTTAGTGATGCCATATAATGCCCCTAACTCAACCCACCCAGAGTTACAGGAAGGTTGCGAGTCACAGAGAGATCAGAGTTCACCAGCTTCGTCGTCGGAGTCACTGCTGTTGTCCAGAGAATCCTCCTCCTCTCCGTACTCCGCCGCCTCCTCCTCCTGCTGCTGCCTGCGCTGCTGCAGCTCCTCCAGCCCTAAGAAGCGCTTCAGCAGCGCAGCCACCGCCTCCACGTCACTGACAGGGAACAGACGGAAAGACGGGAAATAAATGATACTGAGAAGCATTCGATACCCCAGACCATGACATGTTATTCTCCAAAGTGAGTGTAAAACAATATGACAGGAGTAAATCTTAATGAATGAAAGTTAAATGTGAAATTGGAGCTTTTATTTTGAGTTGTACACGGAAGTGAATCTGAAGAATCTGTCATATAAACTACACAATGTGTTGGAAGTGTCAGCAGCAGATACGTACCTGCGTCCCCCCAGCGTGGCGCTCTGAGTGAGGGGGTAGGAGAAGCCTGCAGCCAGCCGCAGCATCAGCAGGTAACCCTTCCCCAGGTAACGTACCCTCTCCTCTTGGACGCAAACATCACACAGCTGAGCCAGATCCAACACAACTGAGAGAGAGAAAATGAAAATTAAGATCTAATACTTCTCGCTCTCAAACCACAGCTATACCAACAAACCACTGACCTTTCTCTTGCCCCTTCCTCCACAAAGTCAGGACTAAAGTGTACAGGCTTATGGTCTTGAGCTCAATCAGGTTCTTGGTTTTGTCAAACATGGCCTCCTCCCATTCCTCCATGTTCTGCATGGCCACAAACAAACAGCCGGTCACGTAGAAAAGCTTCCACAGGATGCTGTCTGTGTGATTCATACGACACCAAACAGAAGAAATGAAAGGTGTGTGATGCAGATGTGGAAAATGATGTTGATGTACATTCAGTTTGAGTACCTGAGCTGTAGTACGCAGCCGCCAACCCAACAGATGTTATACCTGCAATTAAAATGAGAGGGTTCTTGTTTCAGAGGAAGCACATGGACGGAGCAGAGATGTTTTACTTAAAGAGTCTGCAGGTGTATACAAGACAAGTGTATACATATCTGAGTGTATAGGTAATATAAACAACATCTGCTCAAACACACACACACACACTTACCAACAAGAAGAGACCATGAACGAATGCCGGGGGATCTCTTCAGGTGGAGCAGAGTGGAGCTGTGCTCCTCGACGGTCATGTATCCCATCTGAGCACACGCAGGAACATGAATCAAGCACTTCATATATACTGAAAGAAAGTTTTACCTGAGCATAGTGCACCTGTCTTAAAGGGCCAGTGCTCCCAAATCCTAAAATACATGATATGTTCTTTTATATCCAGTGATCAAAATAAAAGGTCAAACAGCGTGAGAGTTAAAAACACATTTTCACAGCTGTTTCCACTAACAATGACTCCTCTGTTCACGTGTCTCACTAAGCCGCCATTCAGCCATTAATAATCTGATTTGTTTATACTTCTGTTAAGAAACAGCATAATTATTGCTTGATGTGTGTTCTGATACTAAATCTAGTTTTAAGACCATCATTATTGTAGTCTGAGTTTGTTGCATATTTATAAAGTAAAGCATTTAATCAAATTACCACACAGCAAATCTGTGCAAAGAGAGCCGGAGTAACAGGAGGTCAATCAGGGCCCAGAGCCAGGGCTTTCCTAACAGGTTAATCCAGCCATGGTCCATCCAAAACCACCATCCCAGTTAGTCAGGATAATCCAGAAACAGTGTGGTTTTAATCAGAATACTTTACTTCTTGAAGAAATACACAAAACATATCGAGGGTGATTTGGTGAACTGACCCTTAGACAGTAGAAGACAGACGCTGCTGATGATGGTAATTGGATGAGATGGTTAAGACACTTGTCCACACACCCTCACACTCTCACAAAGACTTCAGCTATAAGACAGTTTGTATCACTTACCTTTGACTCTCAGGTTTTCCTGCAAATTTCCGTTTATAAGATGCAACAAAACCGAATCTGAACGAGGGAACGCATGCACTGAATTATAAGGAAGTTCTCTTCATGTTATTGCAACAACTGCAACAACTGTCTTGAACGGGTGACACTTCCTTCCTGGATCCGTCAGCACTGATTGGACGGATTCATTTTCACAATGCCTTCAAAATAAAAGCTTAAAAAAGAAGAAGAGCTGTATTTGGCTGTGTAGCGTTTACTACACAAGACTGAGATTATTAATTATTAACCTCTGCACCATTTTTGACAATAACCAAATGTTTTCGTCTTGTTTTGTCTCATATTTTGAAATAAAATCATGAGAAAGAGGAAACACTTTCCGGCCAATTTTGAGTTTTCATACTGAAAATCTGCCGCGTCAAGTCACGAGGACGTTTTTTCATCATAGCTCCGCCGGTCAGTTTGAGAAAAACTCAGAAAAGTCAAAGCTTCCGGAGCAGAGCGCCTATCAGTTGACGCATGCGCACACGTCGTGCCGGGGTATACAATGGAGTCGGACGTACATAGGCAGCGCTGGCATGAACACTAGAAGCCCCGACGCCTTAGTTACTATGTTATAAAATAACCGCGGGGCTGCTCGCGAGCGGTGGCGCCGTCCACAGACGACTCGACGTGAAAGTGAAAGAGTGCTGAGTAACTGCTGAGTTCACCTGCTGTGCGGTGTCAGTGCCGCTGTCTTCCTTTAGCGGTGACTGTCCTCTGCATTTTTCCCATGCCTTTGTCTGAAAGAGCAGTGAAATAGTTACCGTCCGGTGAGTTACCGTAAAATTCGACCTTGTACTGTTCACGCACGTCCTGTCATACTGGTCAACCAATATACAGTTTAAAAATGTAAGGCCAATACAGTGACTAAAATGCCGACCACCGGGGGGGAAAGGCCTGTAACGCATTTGCATATTTTCTAACTCGCGTTGTTAACGCTAAAGATTTACGTAACTATTTTACGTTCCACGTTTTGAACCTTTTAGATAGTCGTGGCTGTAATAATCGTATAGTTACAGCCCCGACTACACGGTTATAGCACAGTCATAGTAAAGTATTCACAAACAGACCCGACATTTTTCGTCTTTTATATCATAGAAGACTGACATATTGTATTTATAAACACAATATGTGGGTTTTCATATGATGATAACTTCCAGCCCATACTTGTCTGTTTAATCCTAATGCGAACATAATGTGCTGCAGTGGGCTTTATGGCTGTTTTTGTTGGCTGTGTGTGTGTATAATTAACGCGAACCATTTAAATTTTAATGACAGGATACTAGTTTGCGTTCATTGCAAGTTTCCCATCATTATAAAGCTGTTGTGTTTATGATAAGATGATGGCTGGTTGTGATAGGACAGAGGGGACATCCAGAGGAGGGTGGAGTTGACAAAACAACACAGCAGCAGGCTGCAGGCGCATTCATTATGATACTGCTTCAGTGGGGACACTGGGAGGCTGATGCTGCTGTTATCTATATATATTTATAATTTTACAGATAAACACTAAGGAAAATGTCAGAGGTCAACTTAGGAAAGCGCAAGGAGAAGTGTGAGAACTGCACCAAACAGGTGAATATCTGGACATTTTTCATATTAATGCTGGAAGAGAAAAAACTGCACCTTGGTAATCTTTAATTTAATCATCAATCTGCTCACAGTGCAACAAGAAACAGAGTGATGAGGGTGGCAACTCACAGCAGGAGAGAGATGACGTCAATGGGCAGGTAATGATCTAGCAAAATCAGTCCTCATGGTTTGTTCACTAATGGGATGTTTCATCTATTCAGTACATTAAGAAAGAATAATAAAGGGGTGCTATCATTCTACAAAGGTATAACAGGAAGCCTGTGTTGAAGTGTGTGGAGTTAATAAAAGGCATGGAAGGTTTAGGACAAATTGCATCATGGTAAATGTAGGATCCAGTGTTTCTTTGGAGAACTCCTTGTGTCTCTCTTAAAAGCCTTCGCCACTCTTCTTTTTTCCCCTCAGGTGAATGAATCCCAGTTGTTGCTGAGTGCTTGTCTTTCCTGTGATGGCTGTCTGTCAGAGGAGGAGAGCCTGAAGATTTCTCAGCAGAGCCTGGAGGAAGTGGAGCGGGTTCTGGCACTCAATAAGGTACAACACGAAACCTGAGAAAGCCGAGGAGCTGTCTTGTTTGCACGTGTGCAGTACATTACACCTTACGCTGTATTATTCCCATTGTCTCTCTGTCAGAAGTGTGACGTGTCAAAGCACAAAGTGCTGGTTGCGTCGGTTTGTCCGCAGTCCCTGCCTTTCTTCGCTGTCAAGTTTGGTCTGGACGTCAGTGAAGCCGCCCACAAACTCTGTGGCTTCCTCAAGAGCCTGGGTGAGCTGGTTTTCATTCACATATCTGTGTTTGTGGACTTGGTTTTGGCTTCATGTGGGATCAATTTCTCACCGTCTTCTTTAAGTGTTTTTTTATTGCTCTTGATTCCCATGTCATTCATTTAAAACGTTTCAAACTTGACTTTCTGCAACATTCTTTTATTGGTGTGGTGAAATTGCCATCTCCTCATCAGCATCTATCATGAAAGCTCAACATTCTCCTCTGTATTCTGCCCTCTGGATGTTGCATACAGGAGTGCAGTACGTGTTTGACACCACTCTGGCGGCAGGCTTCAGCATCTTAGAGAGCCAGAAGGAGTTTATTCAGAGGTACCGCAGGAGGCACCACGACTCCCACGCCCTGCCCATGTTCACCTCCTCCTGCCCAGGTAAGCACAAACATTCACCTGGACTCACGGATGCACCACACGTCCATCCCGTTCTTGTGAACGTGATATCTCAGGAACGTCTGGAACAAACCTCCAGTCAGACTCAAGGATGAACTT
The DNA here is from genome assembly GCF_001640805.2 of Lates calcarifer. Classification (NCBI taxonomy): domain Eukaryota; kingdom Metazoa; phylum Chordata; class Actinopteri; family Centropomidae; genus Lates; species Lates calcarifer. The sequence continues at coordinate 9,272 of NW_026115861.1, forward strand.
TGGTGGTCAAAGGTCAAGATCTCTGTGACCTCATGAAAGGTTTTTGGCTATAACTCAAGAATTTTAAACAATAAAAGCCGACCAGAACTGACCAGAACTCAGGATAATTTCCTGCAACATGCCTGGTTGGCAGATGTGTACAACTTTGAAGGGGTAATTCCAGTTTTTTCAGCGTCCCCTGATCTCCTGATGGCCCACAGAGTTCATCTGTACGCCATGTGAACGGGGGGGGCAGAGCTTGTTTTAGAAGCAATGATAGCGGTGGAGAGCTGGTGGGGGAAGATAGAGAGCTTCTCTTTCACCACTCCCTTCACGAGAGATAGGACCCAGGAGCTTTCTCTTGGCTTGTTATTGTTTGTTGAATTCACAGTATGTGCAGACGTCCAGGGTTACCGCTGGTCATGGAGGGCGGCACTACACAACTCCAGACACTGAAAGTCTGGGAATTTAGACTCTCTGAACCGGCTCGGCTTCGTTTTAAGAGATGTGTGGGACAGTATTCAGTTTGTTATAGCCTGTATGTCTGTGCTGTTCTCCATGTAAGTGTCTAATCTTACAGTACAAGGGTTACTTTAATAACTCAGGCTGGTGTGTGTGTGTGTGTGCAGGGTGGATTCGTTACTCAGAGCGTGTCCTGGGCAGCTTGGTCACCCCTCATATCTGCACAGCCAGGTCTCCTCAGCAGATCATGGGCTGTCTGGTCAAAGACTACTTCTCCAAACAGCAGGTGAGCAGCATTACTTCACCGCCGACGCTCGCAGTGGTGGTGGTGTCGTTAAACATTAACGTTAGAGTTGTCTGCACAGAATCAGTAAAGACTTAAGATGGAGGAAATAAAAATCTTTCCTGTTCTCCCAGTCTGAATCATTTAAAGTATTCTGATTTGTTTGGAAGCATCAATCTGTCTTCAGCAGACGATCACTAAATAATGAGGAAGAGATTTTTTTGGCTGCCACAGGTGGAGATGGATTAGTCAAAGCCAAATACTCAGTGGAATATTTATCCACACCCAGTGAATGGCATGACTGTACAAAACAAATGTTAGATTCTGTTTCTATTATTCAGATCTAACGTGAAATGAAACAGAAAAGCAGCGTATGCCTGCAGGTAATGAATAAAATGCTTCACACACCAGGTTCAGAACAGGAAGCATTCTGCCTTATCATGTGTGTTATGTGTGTCCCTCTCCTTCCAGCAGAAGCTGAGTCCAGAGAAGGTCTACCATGTGGTGGTGGCTCCCTGCTTCGATAAGAAGCTGGAGGCTGTCAGAGAGGAGTTTTACAACAGCCTGCTGGAGACCAGAGATGTGGACTGTGTCCTCACCTCAGGTTCAGTCCTCTTTGTTTTACACACTGCTGCCTTCCTCTGTGCTTCAGTTCTCTCTGAGAGGAAGCTGCCTAAAAAAAGAAATCTGCAGCTTGCGTTGCTTGTCACACCCCCCACTCTCTCCCTCTGTTTCCTGTCTGCATCCTGTCCATTAAAGACCTGAAAGTCCACTTCACTGCCAGTCTTCCTCAGCACGGCTTCATCTCCTTCTTCCAGTAATAAATGCAGCAGAGGTCGAGGTGTAGAAAGTTGTAGTAACAGTGATGTTTGATGTTTCAGGGGAGATTTATTACCTGATGGAGCAGAGGAAGGTTTCAGTGGAGGAGCTGGACTCTGTTCCACTGGACCAAGTGTGAGTAAAGGAACTAGGTTTCTTCTTCTTCTGAAATAATGCAGTTCAGTTCAGAGTTGTTGACACAGTAGTTTCCTGTGTGACTGCAGACTGGGAGATGCAGGAGATGTGGCGCTGGTGAGGCACGAGGGCCGAGGTTCTGAAGGTTTCCTGGAACACGTGTTCAAACACGCTGCCAAAGAGCTCTTTGGTCTGGACGTCCACGAGATCACATACAAGACCCTCAGGTGAGAGACGCCGGGACTCTGAGACTTCATGTTACTTCAGATATGATTTCTTTGTCTGAAAACTCTCCTGCCGTGCACCATGTCGGCGGGTTTATAGGAACAGGGACTTCCAGGAAGTGACGCTGGAGCGAGACGGAGAAACTCTGCTGCAGTTTGCCGCCATCTATGGTTTCAGGAACATCCAGACCCTGGTTCACCGTATGAGGAAGGGACGTGTGCCTTACCAGCTGGTGGAGGTTTTGTCCTGCCCAGGAGGTAACTCTGCTACCATCATGACTTCAAACATATTTGTTGTTCAGCAGGTGTAACGTGTTTCCCATGTGTCCACTCAGGGTGCCTGAGCGGCCGCGGTCAGGCAGAGAGCGAGGTGGGAGGACGGGTGGATAAAGCCCTGGTTCAGCAGATGGAGGACGCCTACAGCAGCCTGCCGGTCCGTCTCCCAGAGGTCAACCCCACCCTGCACACCCTCTACCAAGACTGGCTGCAGGGCCAGGACTCCTCGCAGGCCGGCATGCTGCTGCACACCCAGTACAAGAACCAGGGTCAGATCCACGCGCAGCCCCCACACATGCAGTGGTGAGGGAACAGGAAGTGGTCTTCCTTTTTATCCTGCTCGGACCATCTCGTCGTTCATGCTGGCACCATGAAGGACGTGCCGAACACCACGCTGCACTATGGACCAATGAGGGAGAAGTCTCCAGAGGTGCAATTCTTCCATTTGGCCACAGGGGGGCAACATCTGTATTTACAAAACGGTGGATCCCTCTGTGCCAGACTTGGGCCTGTGGAGAAATACGGATCTGGAGTCCAGAAAAACACACAGACAGTAAGAAGTGATATCAGTGAGCTGCTCAGATAATGGCTAATTGAAAAACAAATGGGTAAAAAGTCACTTCAGCTGTTCTTAGAAATGAGGAAGTCTGAGTAGCAAGTGTGAACTATTCATGTTGATTTCCAGAGCAATAAGCACAGCTGGAGCTGATGAGCTGAACTTGAGACTGAATGTACATTTAAAGAGTCCAGTGTGTTCCACATCTAAACCGTCCAACATTAAACATGCTTCTGTTAGTCTCCACTGTGCCAGCTATGCAACAGAGTCACCGTCTCCTCTCAACAGTCAGAGTCAGTGGAGTCGAGCTGCTCTTTGGTTCAAGAGAGGTCAAAGGTCTTTGAGAAGCACTGAACCTGACAGTGAGTGTTTGGTTTGGAGGAGGGTGTCATTGTTTTTAATGGTACAACATGATTTCACCTTGTTTCCATTCCACTGTTTTTATTAAGTTATCATGTTTTTGTTCTTTGTTTTGCGAGATCATACATGTCATACATGTTACACACTAAAATATTCTGACAAACAAATGTGGTGTCGTTTTATTGTAACACAGTGCAGAGTGTCTGGATGATGTTTGTATAAACCTTCCAGGTTAATAATTATCTGCAAGGCTGATCAGAGATCAGATCTGTCGCTGCTGATCCACAAAACAGCAGTTTTTAGTGTTGAGATGAAATAGGTCTGTGGATTATCAGGAGCGACAAAATTCCCAGGTAAAGGTAAGTGAGACTGAACTTTTAACAGTGTTGTAAACTATACTGACTGAAACTTTGTAGTCAAATCACTGACAAAACTGGAAAACGCAGCTCTCAAATCTAAGCGCTGCTTTTTCCTGTAGATCTCAGTGGTAATAGAGGAATAGAAAGAACAGTTCAACATTTTCATGTCTTGCTGAGGCCAATATCAGTGCATTGATCTGGATGAAGGAATTGATAAACTTATCTCTGAAGTTCAAATGTTGGCCCGCTATCACCTGCTCACTACTGTCGCTGCACGTCCAGGACAGGAATGTAAAAACACCAGGTTGTTGTGTCGTAGAGCTACTGTTGGCTAACTGAATGGAATTTTTTTCCTCTACACTAAAAACAGCACCAACTGTCATTCAGCAGAGAAAAGGCTTCTTTCACAGACGGTGGAGCCAAGAACAATAACTGAGCCGCTTTGAGAGAATCTAAAATGAAAGTGTTTATACAACATACTGTGAACACACAGGTTAGAGTCCAAACTAATGTAGTCTGATACAGTACAGTCCTGTAATAAATGTTATCCAATACACAGTTTCTCATTCATGTGAAATCTGTTCTAATGTTCAGTTTTTATTAAAGTGTTTTAGAGGTGTAGATTTAACTGGAGGATGTAGTTTCTGCTGTTTCTGAACTCTTTCTGTTGTTTAGTCTGCACTCACTCAACAGCACCACAAACTGTTAAAGCCTCCACATCAACACCTCATTAACAGTATTAACAGACCTCAACATGAAATGAAGGAGGATTCATTTCAGGGCTGTTGCTGAACTTTGTTTAGGACACTTCCGTGAGCTCTCTGTGCACTGTGTCTTTCCTTTCTCTTTTCCCTTTGGTATTCTTTGTCCTAAACTTTGTAGGCGTTTCACTAGCGGGAAATTCCAGAGTAGAGTTTATAAACGCCAGATTTAATCACCTGTCACTTCATTCCTCAGAGTCGCTCCCTGATGCTCACATCAGAGGGAATATTTTATGAGGTGAGTACCTGTCACACTGAGCTGATTTGCTTTTATGAATCAGTCTGAAGTTCATGTTTGGTTTCATCAGTGACTGAAGCTGCAGTTTAGTTTAATCCACAGGTGGAGGAAAGATCAATAACTTTAATAAATTTAAAAAATCAGATTTGTCTGAGAAAGGTGAATAATTAAATATCAATATTAGATTGATTAAATTATTCATGTTGCATTCATGTAAACAGCATTTTAATGTTGTAGCTGTGTGATTTAACCTCTCTCTGTCTGATGTATGTTTTTCATCATATGTTTCAGATTTCATTCATCCTTGTTTCTAACTATTTAAATCACATTCATCATGTTGAATTATCCTGATATCGGTGCTGGCAGAGCTAAACTTCTTGCACGTCAGATTTTAAATGTTTGTTAAAGGTGTTCACTGTGCAGTCGCTCAGTGTCAGCACTGTTCACTAACTGCAGATTGTGACGGTTAATTTACTGAAGATCAAGTTTCCTACACACAAACACCCAATTGTATTTTTTATTATTATTTAATTTAACTACTCCAATAACTTTTGTCCATATCTCTTATCAACTGGAGAAAACTCCACCATTTATTAACGCTCTGGTTTAATCATTAATCATTAATCAGGGGAGTAAAATACAATATGTCCGCCTGAAGCTGAGGTCAAAGGTTTAAGATAATAGAAAAGCTACACACACCTTAAAAAGAGGAATTTTCCACCACTCGTCTTAACCTGAGGCAATGAGTGTAATAAATCATTTTATGAGTTAATTATGATCCTCAGACTGAGAGACAGTAGATCATTGATGGTTGAGAAGTAAAGACACTTAATAGTAAAACTTAAGGTGTTGTGTTCATGAGAATACAAAGTTAAAGAAACACCACGTTAACTCTCCTCATTATGTTGTTATGTTACAAAGGCTAAATAACAAACAGATCCAGGTGTCTGGAGACTTTTCTTTTCAGCCCGTATTGTCACCTCCACTTTCTGTTCTGGTCCTCTGAGGCTGGTATCTGGTTTAAGGATCAGCAGACAAGATGATGCCTGTTTGTCCAGCCTGTTTACAGTCACATTATATCAGATCAACTCTTCTGCTGCTTCATCTGTGTGTTAGAATGTTAGTTAACAGATCCTACACAGACCACACATGTGGACTTTGTGTTGAAAAAAGTTTGTATCATGTTCATCTATACTTAACTCTTCTAATCTCTTCTTCTTTCCTCAGTTTCTAAAGACGTCCAGGATGTTCTTCCTGTGTCTGTCTCTGCTCTCTGCTGCTGCTTTTCTACAAAGCAGTGTCTCAGCAGATGAAGGTATTTTTTATATAGAAAAAATACATTTACTGAATACTTTTAATACATTATATAGTTTTTTGTTTTTAAAGGAATCACATCATTTCTCTTTTTTCTCATCCAGTAGTGTCACTGAACTGCAGTGAAGCAGTGAAAGTTGCAGCTGGAGGAACTGTGACACTGACCTGCTCTATACATTATCAGGATGTGGAAGGCTGTAAAGTTCTACATTCTGCCTGGCATAACACAAACAGCAGCATTATACCATGTGGCAGTGGTTCAGGAGAATACAGCTGTGATTCAGACCATCAGACTTATGTGTCTCTGATCATCTCTAATGTCATGAAGGAGGAAAATTACACAGCTGCAGTGATAACAGACTGTGGTATGGCTTTATCATCTCCTATCAACGTACAAGTTACAAGTTACTCCAACTCCAGCAGCCATGTTGGTGAGTAGCTTTCAGTGTCTTGTATATGTTGATGAAGGATTGTGTATGTGTTCATCATTATCATCACTTTCTATAAATGTAGAGTCTTGACTGTATTTAATCCACAGATAATGAGGCTCTGTCTGATACCGTCACACCAGGACCTGAACCTGAGAAGGTCACCAACGTTGCCGCCATATCAGGCATTTGTGTCGCCGTCATTGTTGCTGCCATTTTGTTTTTCCTGTTTGGAACTGAGAGAGGCAGAAAAATCTTCAAACCCATCACGAGGAAAACAAATCACACAGGTTACAGTGATCCAGAGTCTGAGACGAACAGTCTCCATCAGTCTGTTTAATGTATATATAAACATGTGGGGGCTGTTCCACAGCTGGCTGTGTAGCTTCCTGCCTCTCAAACTGTGAAGAAATATATTATTGTGTTTATTTTTTTTATCTTTTTTTTTCTTCCAGTCACATTTTCAGATTTCTGTAAATAAATGTAAATATAATAAGTCAATTTCATTAAAGGGACATTTTAATTTTAAACATGGCGTTCAGTCTCCTCATTATGTCGAGTGTGACTCAGTTTTCAGATCAGTGGTGAAACATAAGCAGTTGCCTCATCCTTTTTCTAAACCATGAACAGTTCACTGCTCTCACATCATCAACTCGTGACTTTAAGTATTTTCTGTCTCACGTTCAAGGTGTGTACCGTGTCTGTTGTCGGCATCTGACCAGGTCCTCTAACAAACACCAGCCTCACACTGAGCTGTAATTATATCCGAATGCTTTCTTTTTCCTACACACAAATGTGTGTGTGTGTGTTTAGTTGAATCAAAATTAGATTTTAGATCTCAGACCTGACTGGTGCTGCTGAGTTTGAACCAGAATCTGATCCAAAACCTTCTTTTTCTCATACAAAGTTTTGTGTTTGTATCTCTCTCACAGACATGGTGCTGACTGTAGTATTCAGTAGAGGAGATGAGGCGAGATGCTTCTTACTGTCCTCAGGGATGTCCAAGATAAAAACCCCAGTCCGTCCTAACATTATATTTAACGAGGATGAATTCCTTCACAGGGAGCGTCCACATTGCTGACATTTCTGTTTTTTACTGTCCTCGTTCTCACCACTTGGATTAAAACCAAGATCTTAGATCAAGACTGAAAAAACAAACACACGCACACATCTAATTAGAAGCTGAAACATGTTTTCAGTTTCCTCTTAAAGCAGGACAGTGTCAGCGTGAGCTCAGATCAACTGGCAGATTCTTTAAAAGTGGGAGAAATGGACCACTGACTGACCACTGGAATTTGGATTTTGTCATCGTTCACCCAGAGAAACAGCAGCAGGTCTTAACTGCACTTCCCAACATGAGCAAGTAACTTGGCGATTCTCCAAACCACAACACTCCCCCACAACTATTTCACTGTCACCGTGTGTGAGCGCACACTGATGACACAAGTTCAGGAAGTGACTGTTTCCAGATGTTATTCAACAAGAAACAGTGCAGCTTCACTCTCACTGCTTTTAGCTGCAGCAGCAAAAACCAGAGATAAACCCAGAACAATGAAATGTTGTTTCATTCTCTGCTTCCAAACAGGTCAGAGAGAGACAATCGAAGGAAGTGACATGTTAAAAACACAAGACAAAACACTAAAGACTCACAACATGTAACAACAGCCATCAGCACTTGTTACCATGAAGGTGAAGCAGAACTCGCTGCAGCAGAGTGGAGGGACAGACGGACTGAAGTACTGGAGCAGTGATGAGTGGATGAGCTGCAGGTGTGTCAATCCTCCACCAGCCCCGCCTCCGCAACACACACACACACACACACACACACACACACACTGAGGAGAAAACACAACACAAACATGAAACACAAGGAACTAGAAGGTCACAGCATCCTTTATATTTAACAAATGTTCAGTGTAGAAAGTTTGATGTTTGCAATGAATAAAATTTCACAAAAAACTCAACTTGTTGTCGATGTTCAGCTGCAGGTTTAGTTCATGTGTTCATGTGGAGACTGTGACATGTTCTCCTACACACACCAACACCTCCAACATACAGGAACATGTGTCTCTGATCATCTCTAATGTCATGAAGGAGGAAAATTACACAGCTGCAGTGATGACAAACTGTGGTACAGCTTTATCATCTCCTATCAACGTACGAGTTAAACACTCCAGTAACATCTATAACGGTGAGCAGCTTTCAGTTTCAGCTTCTGAGTGTGTGTGAATGAGTGTGTGCCTTATTATCATCACTTTCTGGACAGTGTTTAATCCACAGGTACTGACAGGTGTGTTTGTGTTGTCAGGTGGAGTCGTATTAACACTGGAGCAGGACACCAAGGTGCCAGTCATATGTTTTGTTTGTCGTCGCTGCTGCGAGCGTGAAAACCATCACACTCATCATCAGACTCCAACCTGAGGAGCTCCTGACTGAGCTCAGTCACATGTTCAATCACCTGTCTGCAGAATGAAACATGAACGTGACAGTTTGTGTTCATTCAGATTGATCCATGATGATGTAATGACTTGTGTTTGTGAGTATTAATCAGTGTAAATGTGATGATTGGTTTGGATTAAAGGAACAATTCACCAATTCTACACATGAAATTCTGTCTCCTCATTCAGATAAGTACGACTCAGTTGTGTTGTGTGATATCTTCTGTCTCAGTACACCACCCAGCTCTTGATACAGGCTGTGGTTGCCTCTGAGGAAGCTTTTAACACAGAGTCCAGAGTGTTCCTAATGAAACCACAGTGCTCATTTCCTCCCATTAAGTCTGATTGTGGCCGCTACACTTCCAGGAACTTCCTCGAGGAGTGATGTGTGAACGTTTTCTCTTCTTTAAAATGACTTTGCACTGAAAGAGTCTGTGAGGTAGTAGAGACCACATGGATGATTTCTAATGGCTGATGTTGGTGTACAGATTGAGCCATGTGAACATTTTTGTTTTCTTTCTGGCAGTGTGTTGAGTCCAGAGCTGGATTAGCTTGTCTTAACACGGAATAGAAAACTAATGGTTCACTCATCAGTTTTTGTTTCGCTGAGAGAAGATGTCTGCTCAGGTTTCTGGAAATGACCTGAGCATGTGATGGAGGAATGAACAGAGCATCATTCTGGTTCTTTTAACCAAGATTAGGTTTGTTTTTCAGCTACATTTCAGTTATTACCGTTAATTCAAATATATTCCCATTAATTCCAATGGAAAGTTTCCACTTTTCCACTGAGCTTCATTCCTGTTGGAAAGAAACCAGAGGAAACTGTAAATAAATGTCTGAAGTCTCTGTGAACTTGTCTGTATTAAAGCGTGTTAAATGATGTGTGTGTGCTGTGAGTGTCTGAATATAAACATGGAGAAGTTTAATGACGTCAGCAGATATTCACAACAACTGCAAGAGGAAAAGACAGGATGCTGCTCATTTCCCCGTTTTCCCTGTCGTCCTGTCTTTTAATGTGTGGGCGTTCCACTCCCAGGAAACTCTCAGATTCACTGTCTGACGCTTTGATCTTTTTTTATGTTTTCAGTATCACTCCCTGTTCTGCTCATTATGAGGTACGTCTGTCTTTCTCTGTGTATTCCTTTATATAAAAGAGTGTATGAGGCTGTGCTGATTAATGATTAATGATTAATGAATCAGTGTGGAGTCCATGTTTGGTTTAATCAGAGTGATTGAAGCTGTTGATCCAAACAGATTCATGTGCAGTTTTCTGAGGAGCTGCAGTTTAGTTTAAAGATGTTTTACTCAGCTAAAATGGCTGAAAGTGAAAAGTTCTGCTTTCAGATTTTAGTATTTGAAATATTTTGCTGCAGCTGTTTGATCCTGTGTTTCCCACCTCTTCAGTCTGATGTGCATCAGTGAATATAAGTAGATACTTTTAGTTGTTTCAGTATTTACTTGTTCATTTTAACTATTTCAACTGTTCATAAGTTACTTTTCCCTTTTATCTAACTGCCTAAATCAAATCCATTACATCCAGTCGACTGTTTGTCGTCTCCTCACAAAACCAGTTTGACAGGTTGTTACTGACTCATGTTGGTCGACTGTGTGAACTGTCAGTCATGCTGCAAAAGTAAAGTCAGTAAAGATCAGACAGACGTTCACAGAGAATAACAACAGAGACCCTCAGTTCTTAACCTCTCTTCTTCTTTCCTCAGTTTCTAAAGACAGTGAAACGTCCAGGATGGTCTTCCTGTGTCTGTCTCTGCTCTCTGCTGCTGCTTTTCTACAAAGCGGTGTCTCAGCAGATGAAGGTATTTTTTATATAGAAAAAATAAATTTACTGAATACTTTTAATACATTATATAGTTTTTTGTTTTTAAAGGAATCACATCATTTCTCTTTTTTCTCATCCAGCAGTGTCACTGAAGTGCAGTGAAGCAGTGGAAGTTGCAGCTGGAGGAACTGTGACACTGACCTGCTCTATACATTATCAGAATGTGGCAGTGGAAGGCTGTAAAGTTCTAAATTTTACCTGGAATAACACAAGCAGCAGCATTATACCATGTGGCAGTGGTTCAGGAGAATACAGCTGTGATTCAGACCATCAGACTTATGTGTCTCTGATCATCTCTAATGTCATGAAGGAGGAAAATTACACAGCTGCAGTGATGACAAACTGTGGTATGGCTTTATCATCTCCTATCAACGTACAAGTTACAAGTTACTCCAACTCCAGCAGCCATGGTGGTGAGTAGCTTTCAGTGTCTTGTATATGTTGATGAAGGATTGTGTATGTGTTCATCATTATCATCACTTTCTATAAATGTAGAGTCTTGACTGTATTTAATCCACAGATAATGAGGCTCTGTCTGATACCGTCACACCAGGACCTGAACCTGAGAAGGTCACCAGCGTTGCCACCATATCGAGTGTTTGTGTCGCCGTCATTGTTGCTGCCATTTTGTTTTTCCTGTTGGGGACGGACAAAGGCAGAAAACTCATCAAACACTTCATGAAGGAGAAGATTCAAAGAGACGACAGTGATACAGTCTCTGAAAGTAGTAAACGTTTTGAGCTTGACTTTTAATCTCTGAGGTCTTTGTACAGACTGAGCCATGTGAATGTAATGATTTGTATTTGTACATATTGATCAGTGTAAATCTGATGATTTGATCAGCGGGTCACAGAGGTCTGATAAACTCACTTCTGTCTCACCTGAGGACGGTTACTGTCTACAGGTTTATATAGGCTATATAGTTATATAGGCTAATAATTTGTATTGTAATCTGTTGCACTTTCATAAACGTGTGGACCTGAACGTGACACATTAAAGAATGATGAAAATCAGAGCAGCAGTCTTTATTATGGGTTAAACTAAAGATGCTGGATCCTACATTAGAAGAGTTTTTGATGTCACAGCGAAGTTGACCTTTGACCTTTTGGATATAAAACATGAGTCTAACTGGACGTTTGTGCTGAACGTGTTGTGTCTGAGGATAAAAGGTTTAACAGTCTGCAGTCGTATAGCCAGGAGAAAGTGTTGCGTTCACTTTCCCCTGCCTCCCATTCACTGTAACCTGTGGGCGTTGTGACTCTGAGGTGTGGTTTGTTACAGCTGCATCATTTCCCTCTTCAGAGTCACTCTGTCATGACAGCAGCAGTCAGTGAGGTAGGTACATCTTCTGTGTATTCATCGATATAAAAGAGAGTGTATGAGTTGTTGTTGCTGTAGCTGGTGGAGGCGATTCATGCTGTGTGACTTACTCAGGTGTAAGTGGATCCTGTTTCATTATGTCTGTTTCACCTGTTCATTTGAACTGTTTCACACAGACGTTACATCTCTGCCTGCTCAACTAGTTTTTTCCTCAGATTTGATTCCTCGTGGCTCTGAATGTTCACTGATTCATGCTGAATGTGAGTCTATCGGTTACTGTAAATTCAGTAGAGATCAGCCTCTCGTGAAGTTATTTAACTAGAATGTTTGACGATTGGTCTTTAATCAAATCATGTTTTTTCTCCACACATCTCCACTATCAGAAAATAACAGAAAACACACAACAAACTGATCTGACAACAGAATACGGTGCAGCGTAACATCACAGAGGTTTAACAGCAATAAACGTGTTGTAATCAGCTGGCAGCACCTAACTGTGACTGTGACAGTGTTGATTGTAGGATTTAATAGGAGACGAGACAAGATGCTTCTGAATAACCACAGGAATGTACAAGAAAGAAACATCAGTCCCTCCTAATTTCATTCTTAATGACAGGGATCACGCCACACGTTTACTGAGATCATCAGACACCTGCAGAGTTTATCGTAAGCTGCAGCAGTTACCAGAATCCTGCAGAGTCAATAAAGAGCTTAAACATTACAAGACCACAACACAAACAGGACACACACAGTCAGTGTTACTGCTGCTCATGGTCATGTTCATTCACCACGAATGTGTTTTTGTCAAACTGTCAGGAATGTTGTTTTTTTCAGTTTATCGTTTCTCACCACTTGCACTTGCACTTGGGAGTTTCTGTTATTGTTCTTGCCATGGTTTGGAATCTGGTCCCAGTTTCAGTCGAGTCACATCATGCAAACACACAGAGCCAATTAAAAGTGAAAAGTAAATAAGGCACAGACAGACCAGAGATGCAGCCTGTTAAAACTTGTTTTCTATCCCACAATACACAAGCTGTGTATTTCATACATGTTACAGGTGACATCTCGCTCCTGTGGTAAAAGTTCGGCTGGTTTAATCACCCTGTGGTTGCAGACCCCTCGGGCACATTCAAGTCAGTGTGGGAACATGTTGGTTACACCTGTCCTGACATCAGCTGCAGGAGGTGAAGGACGTTAAGTTCATGATCAAGTTCATCAGTTCTTAACATCTCTGCTTCTTCTTTCCTCAGTTTCTAAAGACAGTGAAACGTCCAGGATGGTCTTCCTGTGTCTGTCTCTGCTCTCTGCTGCTGCTTTTCTACAAAGCAGTGTCTCAGCAGATGAAGGTATTTTTATATAGAAAAAATAAATTTACTGAATACTTTTAATACATTATATAGTTTTTTGTTTTTAAAGGAATCACATCATTTCTCTTTTTTCTCATCCAGCAGTGTCACTGAACTGCAGTGAAGCAGTGGAAGTTGCAGCTGGAGGAACTGTGACACTGACCTGCTCTATACATTATCAGGATGTGGCAGAGGGAGACTGTAAAGTCGTCAGTTCTGCCTGGCATAACACAAACAGCAGCATTATACCATGTGGCAGTGGTTCAGGAGAATACATCTGTGATTCAGACCATCAGACTTATGTGTCTCTGATCATCTCTAATGTCACGAAGGAGGAAAATTACACAGCTGCAGTGATGACAGACTGTGGTACAGCTTTATCATCTCCTATCAACGTACAAGTTAAACACTCCGGTAACACCCATCCTGGTGAGTAGCTTTTAGGGTCTTAGAGTCTTGTAAATGTGTGTGAACATGTGTGTGTGCCTCATTATCATCACTTTCTCTGCGTGTAAAGTCTTGATTGTTTTTATTCAGCAGGTCATGAAATGTGTGTTTTGTCTTACCAGGTAAAAGTCTGGACCCTGAGCTGGACCCTGAGCTGGACTCCATGATTCCCATCATATGCAGTGTTTGTGTCGTCATCATTGTTGTCAGCATCTTGTGTTTCCTGTTTGGGACTGACAGAGGAAGAGAGATCATCAAGGGGGAAAGGAATCAACGATTCTTAAGTGACACAGACTCTAAACTGACTTTTAATCTCTGAGGTCTTTGTACAGACTGAGCCATGTGAATGTAATGATTTGTATTTGTACATATTGATCAGTGTAAATCTGACGATTTGATCAGCGGGTCACAGAGGTCTGATAAACTCACCTCTGTCTCACTCTAACTTCTGTCCTTCAGCACCAGCAGATTTACTCCACACAGCTCCCTCTGGAGTCAGCTGTCATCACTGCAGAGGAACTCTCCCAGACTGTAATCAGACTGATGTGTGGAGTTCCTCTTTAAGTCTGAAAAAATCCCCATGAAGTCAGTCTGGGTTCACAGAGTTCAAACAATGAGAATGTAACAGCTGTTCCTCTGAATCAGGCAGGGAAGTCTTTATCTAAGGACGGCTGCACTGATTTTTTTAATGTGGACCTTATTACTGTACAGCACAAAGCCGTTCACGTCATGTAATTAATTCCAGAATAAGCAGGAGTGAGGAGTGAATGTGACGTGCTGTGAAAGGAGAGACTGATGTAACATGATGCACAGACTTTATGTGTCACTTGTTAACTCAGCTACTGTACATGAAACAGAAATGAGTGATGGAACATCTTTTCAAATAAACTCCTGTCAGTGACAAGCACTTCCTCATCTTTGATGTAATGCACAGCACACACTCACCCACACACAGTAACGAGACCCGGAGCCACATTTCCTCTGTACACCACACGGCTCTTTTTAAGCACTGCCGTGACAGTTAGTCTGTCAGTCAGGCTGCTGCGTCTGTGCTAGCCTCCCTGCAGCCCATCTCGCGGGATGGAAGCCCGTTGGTGGAGCTGTGTGTTGGGATTACTCTGCATGCCTGCTGAGGTTTTACTGCACACCTGGACAGGTGAGTGTGTGTGTGTGTGTGAGAGAGAGAGAGAGAGAGAGAGAGAGAGAGAGAGAAAGAGAGAGAGAGAGAGAGAATGGATGCTTTTGGCTTTAAGATCCAGAAAATGAAGAAGTCTTGATTAGTCTGAGTCATCTTTTCCTGTTTGTGGAGCCCATCATGTCAAATTAATGAAACTAAAAGTTCTCCTGCAAAAAAATACCCTGTGACTGATACATTAGCATTTTAATGTTGCAGGTGGAGCCAGGTTTATCTTCTGGGGATTTAAAGCATTTCACGTAATTCATTTTTTAAATGCAAAATCTTAATCTTATTTTAACTAGAAACTAATGATTATGGTTGTCACATAAATCTAGTAAAATAAAATGTGCATTTCCAACTGAAATGTAGTAGAGTAGAAGTAGAAAGGAGCATAAAATGTAAATAAGGTACTGTAAAGCTCCACTTGAGTATCTGTGTTTATTTACGTCCCTTTAACACTGGTGCTTGAATTGTTGTTTCTGGTGTTTCCTGATATGAAACCTGTGAATACTAATCTATATAAATGGTTTTATAATCATTTATAGAGGTGAGGTGAGTCAGTCAGTAACGATCAGTCTCTCCCTGCAGTTTCTCAAAACCCCCGGTCTATCTCCGTCAAGAGAGTGAACTCATCTGTTGACATCACATGCTCCACATCCTTGTCGAACCCGATGGGGCTGTACCTGAAGAGGCGTTTCCAAGGCGAAGACGTCGTGTTCCTCTCCTTGGACAAAGGACAAGTCACCAAGGATACTACCGATCCAAAGTTCACAGGTCGAATTCAGGTGACTCCGGAGGAGGTCGGGGCGGGACAGGGGTTCACCCTGCAGCTGTCTCTGCTGGGGCCGGACGACACAGACTTGTATTACTGCACCTGGACTCACTTCAAATTACAGACGTCGACTCGAGAAGCTCAGTCCAGTAATGGCACCATTATCGTTGTGAGAGGTGAAGGGACTCTGAGTTCACACATGCACAAACACTGATTTTTAATTTAATCCTCGACTAACCTTCCCTCTGACTCTGCCTCACAGAGATGGATCTCCAGCAGACACAGTGCGAGAGCCACATTGTTGACCTCATCTTGATCTTCCTCTGTGTGACAGCATTCACGTTCATGCTGCTCCTCTTCATTGGAGTTCTGATTTTTCGATGCAGACGAGTGAGTATGAAGCAGACTTACTCTCATGACGAGCACGAGCAGAGACAAAGAGAACCGCCGTGTTCACACTCCTGTTTCCTCTGTGTTTTCACAGTTTAAGAAGCGCTTCAGGCCTGCCAGAGTTGTAACAGCCTCCGGACCAAACAGCCCACAGCACATCTGCCCTCAGCACGGGATTCAGCATCGTCCCTACATGATCACATCTTTACAAACCACAGACTTCAGGGGCATTCTGTAAATGCTACAAGTTTGGTTCAAAGACGGTGAATTGAAAAACTTTTACGGTGAATGTTTCCCACACAGGGTGTGTGTGACACGTGATCGAGGTGTCTTTTGAGTTATGAGCTCAGCCCATAAAAGACAGCTCACTTCTTCTTCTGCTTCTCATTTCCTTTTATACACAAATTTGTGTTTTGTTTGCAGAAAAGTGATTCAGCTACCACATCCTGGTTGATGTGGGGCGCAAAGATGTGACGAGCGTGAGTGGTGGTGTTGTTAAAAAAAACTGTAAAGCAAGCATTTTTCTATTCCATAATGTGCAACACGTTTTCTTGACCTTTTGTTTTGCAGCTTACTTGATGTATTTGTTTGTTTTGAACTTTGAAACAGATGTGACGCATCATTTCCTGCCTGGCTTCATATGTGCATTAAACCTGTGTCTTTTCCAGTTGTGCTGTTCCTTTGAAGCTTCGACTAAAGAGTCACTACTTAATCCTAATCCTGGAGGAGGGAGTGAAATCCACCTCAGTGTCTTATTTTTTAATATCCAGGGGTAAAATGTTAATCTTAGTGTTTAGACTTTAACTTGTCCTTGCAGGGTATTTGAAAATAAAGATTTAATAAGGGGTGTGCATGTCCTCCACACAACCTAGATAACTGAACCTACTTCTGCTCTCAGCTGATGTCTTAAATAGATGGCCATATTTATGACTCACAGGCCTACTTTAAGTAAAACAGGAAATAACCTGCAGACCTGTTTGTGCAGCAGGTTTTCAGTCACCAGGTTACAGCAGTACATCTCTGTGCAAAACAATAATTAGTTGTCCTAAAAACAGGCTTTTTTTTTCTTTTTTTTTTACAGAGATCTTTTAAATTCAGGGCAGGCACCGGTGTTATTTTATCTTTCTATCCATGTTCATGTTCAGCAGTCTGACTCTATGGGTCTAAGACAAAATGTTAAATCAGTAAATGACTGGTAACAGAAAAAATAAAAGTAGCTTCTACAAATAAAAGCACTTCCAACACAGCACAGGCTTAATATGTTAATGCTCTGATTTCACTGAGAAACTTTACTATACAAGCACAATGTCGCTTGTTGTCACACACAAAAAACAACCTAGCATTATACTTACAGTAGCAGAAGCTTGGTTTTCAGTGGTAAAACTCGTGGAAAAGCGCTGAACAGTTTATGCACTAAAACAGGCTAAAACAAGCTACATTGCTCCTGTGGAACCTACGAACGGAAGAGTCGGTTTTCAACGGACTTTTGAGGGTGTAACACAGGGTGCAACTGTGAAAACAAACTGTAGTTGAATATACTGTAACATACAGACTGTGTGTGTATAACTATGTGGTAAACTTATTATTATTATGAAATAATTTAAACACGACTCGAAGCAGGTAGATGTAAATAGGTGTTAGCATTAGCTAGCTAGCTGAGGGCGCACAGCCTGTGAAAACTCCCCAGGAAAGATAAACGTTTCTCACCTTGGCTTTTGCTCTCAGTCCCACTGACTGTCCAAAGCTCGGAGCAGAGGCAGCAGCTTTGCGAAGCTGGTCAGAAAATACCAGGAAAACAAACTAACCGTAACCCTAACGCACTGGATTCAAGGATTCTTGGTTTAAAGCTCGTCTGTAGCCAGAGGGGGGGAAGATGAGCGGCCATAAATTCCTGTTCTCCGGGTTGAGGTGGTGGATTTCAGGAAGAAGTAGATGGATGAGTAAACTTCATGATGGTGAGCAGCCTGTATTCACTGCTTGACATGTAGCTCTGTTTGTTTAGAGCTAGGTTTCCTGTGCGCAGGGAGCACGCGCCAAACTCCATACAAAATGTAATCAATTTATTTTAACTATCATCTGTCGAAGTTGTTTATGGGCAAAGCTGCAAAACTATGTTTCACCTTTAAAAAATAGACTTCACTCTGCAATTCGGCGTATATCAAATCAAGCAGCACTTATTATATATTATAATATTGCCATTGAAACAGGTCGTAGTGGACTGTACAGTAGGGATGTGATGATATGGTATTTCAGGATAAACTGGCCGTGAACTCACATGAGGAATTATATCACAGTGCCTGAATAAGATGCTTTATTTAAAGCTCAGCTTTGTTTTTCTTATTGTGCAACATGCATCAGTTCCAAACAGGATTAGGGCTGTATTTCAGATTAATCCTCTCTTTTGACTCTGCAGGCCTGAGAGAACAGAGGATCGCTTCTCTTCACTCGTGCAGCCCAAAAGTGTGTATTGTTGGAGGCGGTCCGGCAGGTTTCTACACGGCACAACACCTGATCAAGGTATTTCCTGTTTTCCTGAGTGTGCAATGTAGTGAGCAAGGTTTGTATCACACAGAATATTTATGAATAAAGATATCATTATATTGTGTAAGGGTGAAGATAAACAACACTCCAGTACACGTATTTTTCTTTATTGTGTGTTTAAAATTCTCAAATATTCCATGTTTTGACTTTTCAGCTTGATCAAAAAGGAAATATTCCTGCCTGTAAATTCCACTGATTTGTTATTTATAAATATATTCAGGCACAAAATGTTCATATGTGAAGATATGTAGATTTTTCTACAATTAAAATTTTCAATTACAATTAATAACACAAGATAAAATGTTAGATCAGTAAAGGACAAACACTGATATCAGAACAAATACCATGCAGATGTTTATCAGGTATAATGTTTTTAAAAGCTAAACCAACACCGGTGTTATCTTGTGTTTCTGCCTGAAGGACCGTGGTGTTATTGTGTTATTGTTTCCAGTCACTGCACATTTGCAGCAGCTGTAATCAGCAGCAGTCAGTTTATATTTGTGTCTGTTTTTCCCTCTGTCGTCCTCTCAGGCGCGTCAGGATGTCGAGGTGGACATTTATGAGCGGCTGCCCGTCCCCTTCGGCCTGGTCAGGTTCGGGGTGGCCCCTGATCATCCTGAAGTCAAGGTCTCTGCTCTGAACGAGATGTGTTGCAAGTCACTTTCAATAGTAGAAGAACAGGTCTCCCATCAGGTTTTCAGTTTTGTTTTACGCTGTAATCCAAACAGAGTTGGACTGATTTGATATCGCTTTCACCGTTTCTTTGTATTTTGAGCTTTGATGATTTCTACCTTCATTTAAGACAAACCTGTTCATTTGAGCTCTTGTGGTCGGCGGCATGAAAGGTGGTTTCATTCAGGCCTTCTAGTAAGTCTGAAAATCCCTTGGCACAAATGATGGAAAATAAACCAGTCACCTAACAATGTGAACGTGTCAAACAAAGAGCGGACTGGCTGGACAAGAAAGTAATTTGAAGTAAACAAGTATGGCAATAAAATGTGGCATCGCATGAGGTGATGCAGCGTCTGTGATGCAATAACTGCCTTGGAAAATGTGGCCTGGGAGAAAGTACCAGCTCTCAAGATTCCCACCTTCACTGCAGCCTTCAGGCTGAAATGAAAACGAAAAACAAAACACACAGAGTGTAGGCAGACACACAAACAGAATTTGCGTGCCTCCCGGTACTTTTTCTTTTTTCCACTGTTAACCTGTTTTTCTGTTTTTCAAATGATGAATGTCGGTCTGGAACAGAAGTGGTGTGATGTTATATTTAGCACCACATCACCTGTAACAGTTGTGATCAGGATTTACAAATACACGAGTGTGTGTGTGAGAAAAGACGACTGTTTACATCAAGATTATAGTCTGCTTTTATTTTGACCTAAAAACTGCCTGAAACAATTAATTCAGTCATTTCACAGTCAAAGAGGTCAGGGTAGGGTTAGCCTAGCTTAGCATAAAGATTAGCCAAGCAGCCAGGTGGTGTTTGATTGTGTAACTGCCAATAAAACCACAGACAAACCAGGTGTTAGGAGGTGTGTTGTTGGACGGAGCCAGACTAGACAGTTTCAGCCATGTTATCAGTCTTTACGCTAAGCTAAGCTAAGCTAACTGTCTGTAGCTTCATATTTACCATGCAAATATGAGTTTGGTGTTTAATCTTTACATGTGACTGGCAGTTAGGTTTCTACTGAGGATGTGTGTGCATGACTGACTGCAGACATCTAAAGTCTGTGTGTTGGCTGCGTGAAGGAATGAAGGCAGAGATCATTACACAGATTATAGTAAAAGTGAAACTGACATTCAAGTATCCCTCACAGCACTTTCATCAGCAATTTGTAAAATGAAGTCGTCTTGATTTGATGGTAGATGAGTCCTTTACTTATGTTCCCATAACAAACTGATACCTGTGTGTTCATCCAGTTTTCCTTCAGACTGAAATACAATGTCTTTTTATTTTAAGACCTCTGATCTTTTCATCCGTACAGAACGTCATCAACACTTTCACACAGACAGCCAAACATACACGCTGCAGTTTCTATGGTAATGTGAATGTGGGGAAGGATGTGAGCGTTGAGGAGCTGCAGCGAGCCTACCATGCAGTCGTACTGGTAAGAACATGGAAAATCAAAACCAAGCACCGGAAATCACCATTAAATAAAAGTCTTAATGTGTTGTTTTTTTGGGGGGTATTTTATGGCAGAGTTACGGGGCAGAGGGAAACAGGAGTATTGGAGTGCCAGGAGAAGAACTGACCGGCGTGTACTCTGCCAAAGACTTTGTGGGCTGGTACAACGGGCTGCCAAGCTGTCGAGAGGTATCCATTACAGTCGAACAAACGTTTCCTGTAAATCAAGGGGATGATGGCTTGTCTAAAAAAAAAAAAAAAAAAAAAAAAAAATCAGCTCTGAGAGGTTATCAGATCAGTCATCTTTCTCTGGTATTTCTACTTCCTGCTCTGCTCCTTAATCTTCTAATCTCAGTTTCTCTGTTACACTTCTGTTTTCCGTTCAGTTGAGTCCAGACCTGAGTTGTGAAACAGCGGTTATCCTGGGACAAGGCAACGTGGCCTTGGATGTTGCAAGAGTCCTGCTGTCTCCCCTTGACATTTTAAAGGTGAGAGACACACATCCTGGTTATATAAGGTTAAAAAAATACAGTAATACATGTATAACACAAAAGCAGAGCACACAGCATGATCTTACAGAAAAGAGGCTCCAGGCTTTTATCTGCTTTATCTTTAAAGCTGTCAGAGGTGAGTTTTAGGAGAAATAACAACAATCAGATTACACCAGCATCATAGAGCCAACGTTAGCAATGGATGTTACATGAAGTGAACCTTCAGCTGCATAAATTCCAGGACTCATGACTCAACGAAGATGTTTACAGAGACTGGTTCGTTAAAGATCTGCTGGATGTCCACACTTACACTTTTGTAATGTTGCAGCTTCTTGCTAAAGTTCTTCTTGCTCAGTGTGGTGTAGTACATCACAATCGTACCATTAAAAAGGTAAGAATATGATATATTGATTCATGCTAGATTATATAAATGCTTATTGGACAAAATAAAACAAATCTATGAAACTGGACAGACTCAGTCCAAAGTACAAAATCAGGCTGAAACATTTAGTAATAATTAATGTGAAGTTCATGTTCGTGCCTGAATTTCCATGGGAAAGATGTGAAGAAATCCCTTCAATCATCAAGGTTAGTCTGTTCTGTTGTAGAAAGCAGTGTTTTGATTGGAAGAGAAACAAGAAGAGCTGGTTTGGAAGCCGAGCAGCTCACCTGTCCAGCCAAGGCAAAGACTGCCCTCTATAGAGCCGTCACCTCACACCTACTACAACCAGTCAGAAATCCAGTTCATCAAAAGGAAAAATGTCTGGTGTTTGATTTGCAGAAGACTGACATCACCCAGCCGGCTCTGGAGGCTCTGACAGGGAGCCAGGTCCGCAGGGTGCTGATCGTGGGCAGGAGAGGACCCATGCAGGTCGCTTGCACAATCAAGGTGTGTGACCGGTTGTTTGTCACCTGTACTGACCCTGTTAAAGACAGAAATATCCCCCAGCTTTAAACCTCGTCCTGCTTTGGTGTGACAGGACAAGAATACACAGTTCATCTTATCTGTGAGGAAAGTATTCTAATGTTTTCTTTCCGATCATTTAGTCATTGCTCATAGTTAATTAGGTTTGTTTAGCCGTGCTTGTGCAATCTCAGCTGCAGCACATGACTCTGTGGTATTACTGCTGAGGTTAGTCTGTGGTGCAGACGTACTATGGAGCGTATAATTCTTCACACTTCACACTTGTTTTTTATTTAATCTGAACATCTGACTGCTCAGGTGTCAGGTGTAGCAAGTTTCCATATCTCACTGCTCACCTTGGTGTGTGCAGTGTTTCCAAAACTAGAAAACTATGTAGATAAGACCCAGAAGTGACCAAAAAAAAGACATGTTCCTCCAGCTTCTCCTCTGTCTACAGGAGCTCAGAGAAATGGTGAACCTGCCGGACACCAGACCTGAGATGGTGGTGTCTGATTTTGAAGGCGTCACAGAGGCTCTTAAAAGGTACGAGATAACAGTTAGCTGATCAAAACCTGAGGATTTGGTGTTATAAATTTTGAGTTGACGCCATACAGTTGTACATTTATGCAAAACAACACAATAAAAGAAGTCAAAGGTTGTCTTTTTACCACAAACAATGAGATGACTACACCGGATATAAAAAAGTCTATACACCCTGGGTGATGTGGCAGGTTTTTGTGATGTATGATTTTTCCAAAACACTTTCAGTTTGTTATTCACTTGAATTTTATAGGTTATAGGTCACATTGCAGGTGGAATCGATGAATGATAAATCTTGGTTTCATTTGTTTTACATCACAAAAACCCTCACACTTTAACATGCACCGTGTACAGTATGAGCTGAAAATACAGGTTCACAAGAAACACAAGTATGACTAATGCAGAGACTGTTGAAGGAAGAAATATATGTGGTTGGCAGCCGGAACATCCCCTATTGAGACCTATAGCACACACACACACACATATAGAGTTTCGTGGAAACTGTCGACCAGTTAAGATGCTCTGTTCTTCAAAGGGTTTCTGCTGATGTGAGAGACTTCAGGTTGAGAAATCACTTATTATGCAAAGCTGTACGTACTCACTCTGATGATCTCATGGCTTCCCTTCGTCCTTGCCAGAGAAAATGACGCTAAGCTGCAGAACTTGTTCAGGCTTATCGAGCCTCTGTTCACGGCCGGTGATGAGAACCTCGACCTCATTTCTGTTGAACCTATCATCAGTAAATGAAGGATATTAGACGCCGATGGACACGTCTGTTCTTTTCAAACTCAAACCCTTAGTGTAATATTAGCAGCACAGAAGTGATGACTGGTTCGTTGGCACAAAACGTTGCAGTTACAGAAAAAGTACAAAGACCAGTGATTGTGTTTTATGAGCAGTGTGGACGATGAGACTTTTTGATAACTGCTTTATCTACACATTCATGCACAGCTTCAAATACACACACCTACACACTCTTTGCATGTTTACACAATTGGCTGAGACATGATGATACATACTTTTACAGCATGCAATATCAACATTAACAGTAGGAAATGCAGGTGCCTGCGTGCATTCACACTGTTGATTTTGGCAAGTGTTTTAGACTTAGACTTAGTCATCAGATCAGAGGTCAGTGCATTTAATACATTTTAATTAGGTCTAAGTTTAGTTGACAGGAAAGTTGGATTTTTGA
>NW_026115862.1:0-27110 GCF_001640805.2 Lates calcarifer
AATGTGGCATATACACAGTCAGATAAGATCATACAGGCCCAAGATAAGCAGTGAAAAGGTTGTATACAGAGAGGAATACACACACACACCTTAAAACATTGTCACGCCAGTTTGTGAACACAGACTCAAAATTCTCCCAAATCCCCATATACATGCCTACTCAAACAAATGTATCTTTATGGTAATCTTCCACTAAACTCAATCATTACAGTTATATTCCTTACCATCCCCAGCATGTTTCATGTCCCCTGATCCTTCAGCTACAACACCAATTACAAGAGAAGCAGGAAGAAGAAACACAACGTCTCAGATGACTGTAACATGGTCGGGAGCAAAGTTCAACAGCCAGCAGGCTCCTTAGAGGATTAACTATCAAAGCTCAGTGACTGGACCAGGTTGCTTAGCAGATTACCTATCTCACTACACAGGATTATAGGACGGGGAAAACAGGAGAGATGAGGGAGGGAGAGAAGCGAAGAGAGGAGAAGCCGACAGCGCTGCAGTGACTCATTTCATGGGCATTAGCTGTGTAAATATCCTCCACAGAAAAAGGAGATTTCACAGTAGACTCAGGTGCCTCAAGTGCAAGCACAAAGTTATAACAAGAGGTGACTGACTTAACTCTCCTCAGATCCTGTGTACCCACTGGTTTAGAACTTGGATTAATAGGTGTGAACTAGCACCTGATTTACTCAACATTAGAGTCCTGTCACAGTACTGTAAGATGAACATAAACTGAATCTTCTTCTTACCTTCACAAAGTTGTCAGGGAAGAGCCCCCTTTTCCCATTGAGGTCTCCCTCCATCCAGCCATCCTCCTCTATATGCCGCACGTTCTTGATGATGTCGCCTAGTCGCAGGGTCAGCTCGTCATCATGGAGCGCTTCATACTCGTACTCCACCCTCTGCGCAATACGGAGTGAAGGAAGAAATAGATGGAGAAAAGGAAAAGAGAGAAGAAGGAGGGGTGGGGAAATGGTGTAAGAAAGAGAGGAAGCCAAACAAGGGGAGAGAGACCACAGAAAAGAGAGAAACAAAGAGGAGTAAGAAGAAAGGAGGCAGACAGAGGAAGGCCATGGGACAGGAGAGATAAGATGAGGAAGTTTAGGAAAGAAAGGGGGAGATAAGGAAAACAATACACACACAATTTACAAATAACATTTTTACATTGTATTAATATGTTATATTTAGAATCACTTTCACATAAAAACATTATCTTTCT
The DNA here is from genome assembly GCF_001640805.2 of Lates calcarifer. Lineage (NCBI taxonomy): Eukaryota > Metazoa > Chordata > Actinopteri > Centropomidae > Lates > Lates calcarifer. The sequence continues at coordinate 1,223 of NW_026115862.1, forward strand.
ATTCTGTTGTCCAGTGGTAAAACAATAAGTAGTGATGCATTTTACTCATTTATCCATTACTGTGCTTTTGTATTTCTGGCATCAACAGCAGTATTATTAATTCAAATTTTCCAAAACCTGTTGATCCTTCCACTAACCATCATTATCTATATCATAGTTTATATGATGGATTTTTGAGACCGATACTAGTGTCAATGTTTGGAGATTTAAGTAACTGATAACAATTTATTGGCCTATAATGATGTTTAAAATATAAAAACAAACATAAACAATCTTGATACAGATGCCTTATACAAACTCATAAACACAATTAATGAATATTCATCTAAACTCAAGATAGACAGTTACAGCATGTCTGGTCTGGTCTGTCATGTCCGGTTGGCTGGTTGGTTATATAGAGCACAGTATTGATTAGCCTGGCCAATCACAATCCTTGAATGAGTGACATGCCACCATGAGACTAATGCCATCTTTACAAAAACATAAGAAAATGAATACTGATTGAACACAACACAGAAAAATCCTCCTCCTTGACTGTGAAATTTTTGTTTAAGCTCCAAAAGAGAAATCACCATCATATTAATTACTGTAAATAATAACAATTTGAGGAGCAAGAGTGTTCCACAGCTCTGAATCTGCTGCTGCTGTGAGATACTGAGGAAACACAGCAAGGATGACTGACTCCTTCCAGTGCAGCAGGTTGAGCAGCCTCTATAAATAAGCGAGCTGCAGAGGACTAACTGGTGGTGAGGTATTTTACTATGTGGTGTGGCTCTTTAACACATGACTCACAGCAGAGAGATTCAGCTGGCATGGCTGGCTTCACACCAAGCACAGCCGAAAACAAAAACATGCAGGATACACTGCAACTTTGTGTCGCTCTCTGACACACACACACACACACACACATCATTTACACTGCAATTACGGTACATAGAACTGCGGCTCTGACACTTATACCCAAATAAAATATAATGTTAACGCTGAGGGTGTTTTCGTATTAGGTCTGATTGTTTCATACCATGCCTGAGTAGTCTCCCCCTCCTCTTCATGTGGGTACGCTTTCATGTGTTAATATAATTGTTTTCACACCTGATGTGAACGGTGCCCAGGTACACATGAACTTGAGACCACCTTTATCAAGTGGTATGTTACACAATGTTCACACTTATCAAACAAACTTGAGTCATACAGTTTGTTTCTATCAATTTGCACTTGTGAACAAACAGCCCCAAAACAAGTAACACCACAAAAGCAGCCAAGTTTTCCATTTAAATATTTTAACAATGTGGCTAAAAACAGGGCTAAGCATCTGAATATTTATTTACTCTGTCTACTAGAGCTACAATAAGTAGTTGATTAACTGATTAGTCATTTGGCAGAAAATAAGTCAATAAAACAAATCAGAAACATTTTTTGGATTTTTGATCATTGGACAAACAAACAACACATTTGATGACATCACCATGGGCCCTAAAAAATGTGATTAATGGTTTTCACAATTTTCTGATATTTAACTGGTTAATCCATTGAGCAACAAAATAATCAACAACCTGCAAAAGCAACACTTTAACTACTGTGATCAAATTATCTTTGAAGCTGGACCCACAACTTCAAACTAAAAAGTACCACAAACACATCCCTCTACTCTACAAAATTGATTTTCAGTATTGATTAAACAGACAACTGTGGTTTCAGGTTTTACTCATTTTCAGAGTGACTTTTAAGTGCTTGCTGTACTCCATAACATTTTAGTACATGTGTCCTTACATTCTAGTTGGATCTCCCTCCCATGCCTCTCTGGATGATCTCAGAACAGTCTGAAACAGTCAGATGATGACTTGCCAACAAGTCAGTTGACTGAACAGGTCTTTTAATTTCTACAGCAGACTCTGACTCACTGACCTATCCTATGAATGGGACATACAAACCAACTGAGCTGAACCCTGCAGCCTTTTCCTGGCCCACCAGCACAGATCGACCGCAGATAAGACTAGATGAGCTTAGAAAGTAGCCAGCTCTAAGCACTACACACTAACCAACAGTCTGGACACATGAGGCTCAGGAAAAAAAACCCACACAAGCCGAGCAATACAAAAATAAACAACTTAGCCGAGGCCCCAGACGATAATTTGGGACTATCTCTCCATGTAACCACAGGAAGAGATACGGTCTGCTCAGCTGTAGTAAACAAAACAAGAGGCAACACTGACAGGCTGAATCATTCTCCGCTCAGCTAATGCAACACACAGGGCAGTCCTCATCTTCCAGATGATTGGATGCGGAGCAGAGGGACATTTGTGCAACCCCACAGATTACACTGCCTCAGCAACCACACAAACACGCCCTGCCTGAGGAACGCAGGCCAACCAAATCACTATCAATTAAATCACTTCTACACATACTGTTATACTCTAACTTATACGCTAGGTTTTGGATTCTTCCCACTGAACTTATCTTTAAGATACCAGATAATAATGTGTTACTTAAATTGTTGTTATTGTGGTCTTGAGTGAAGGAAAACCGATTCAAAACTACTACTGCTAATTCATTTTCATTGTTTTTAACCACTTTCAAAATGTGTTTATGTGAAAAGCGTTGACAAACTAAAAGAAATCAGATGGAGGATATGATGTGAAGCTGAAATGTTCACAATAAAGGTATTTTTATATTTGTAGGGGGCTGATCAACACTAATATCTATTAATCTATTTAATCTATTTAATACCTAATAACTAATAATTGATGACGAAGGAAACACATTCAACATGTTTGTTAGGCCTTGTGTATACAAATACACAATGTCTGTTTAGAAGAAAACTCCACAGGGTACCTTCTCAGTTCAGTTTCAGGGAGAATATTCAATTTCAGATTGAATCCTACATAAACACAAGCTTTGTTTGTTATGTTCTAAACAATCATTTATTTTTTAATCAATAATACCCTCTGCAACCAACATGGTTTTCCCCTGTACTGTAGATAATGTTTTTTGTAATAATATTTGGGCAAGCAGTGATGAATTGTGGTGGTCACATCTCTAGAAGTGAAGAATGTCTCACTACTAACTGCTCCTGAATGAGTGCAGTGAGTGATAGGTGTTGGCCTGTGAAATACCAGCAGTGGGACAGCGGACAAAGTTTTCTTGGTTTGTTCCTCAGAGGAAATGCCTTTCTAAATACATTAAATGCAGCCAAAACAGTCAGCATACAGGTGGTTTGTGTGTGTTTGTGCCTATGTGTGCTTTTGCTTGTGCTTGTGCTTGTGTGTGTGTGTGTGTGTGTGTGTGTGTGTGTGTGTGTGTGTGTGTGTGTGTGTGTGTGTGTGTGTGTGTGTGTGCAGCAAGAGCAAACTTCCAGCCAGTTCAGTGAAGTCAGGCAGCAGCAGGGGGATTCAGGCCTTAACAGTTCTATTGACTTATGAAGGGGAAAACTGAGACTTTTTCATGAGAAATGAAAGTGAAAACAACAACAGCAGAGTAACCTGGATTATAACTATCCATGGTCAAACCACAGAGGGGCCTTCAATCAGGGTTTCTTCAGTTTTTTACTAGTGTTGGAGAATGACTTTGTTTATCCAGTCCTGGCCTCTGTCCCAAGAAAACCTACAGTGCTTTAACTATGATACTCATACTGGCTTATTATTAAGACAGTAGCTGATCAAAGTAAGAATACTGCACTTTTTGAGTACCCACAAACCTTACACTCATTGTAAGTTGGTAACTTACAAGAATGCTAAAGCCACTAGTTTGCAGTGCCAGAGCGGGAGCTACCTGGCCTGCATGCATGTCTTCTTTGCTAGCTTTGTGTTAATGGAGCAGTGTGGATATGGGTCAGCAGGTCTGCTAGTCATTCATGGCCATTCAAGTGTTTCATGTCAGACTATACAGCACAAAAACATGATGCTTATATCCTGTCACTGATATCACACATATAGAGAAGGGAAAAGACATTGCATGTATTTAATATATGTAATATACATGTAGCGTCCACATTATTGAAGGATGTAAAAACAAGATCGTAGTGCTGAGCAGCAGCCACAACCACGCTGCAAGAGCATGTTCGTGTTGTCCTGGCATAAATGCAGAAATAGGTCAAAAAGCTAAGAGCTACAGCCAAAAGTACATCCACTAAATGGTGCGCTGTCAAGCAGATAAATAGCAAGAGCCTAAAGACTGTACAAGAAGGAAATGATCCACAGTAGTGTCCTGGGGTATACCCCTGGAGTCTTCTGGCAACAACATCAGACGTTAAAACTGCCATGTTAAAAATGTGTTCAGAGAAATCATAATTGCTGCAGATTAAATATTTCCACAATAGTTTTCCACAGTGGTTAAGATTTTTTCTTTACCTCCTTTACCTTTAATAGCCCTGCTCATACTGTTACTGGTCCTTTTACATTATCAAGGACTTTATTTTGTTTTTTTTACATTTACAAAGGAAATAAACTTAATATCTCACTGAAATTACAAATGTCAGTAAAATAAGTAATAAACCTAACATCAAAATACTGTTTACATTTACAAGACTGAAGAACACAGACATCAGTCAGTATCAGTCCTTCCTCCTATCCTCTGTCCTCCTCCCTCTGCTGCCACAGACAAACATAAAAGGCAACCAACAGCACTGATTTATGAAAGAGACAAAATATGGATATAAGGTTTCCCACAGCAGCAATATGTTTCAAAGCTGATACTGGGCACTTCAATTATATCATTATTACTCAAATGGTTTTTGGATGGTTTCTCATAATAGGCCCAGTGGTCATTTGTTAAAATCCAACAATATATCAAACAGTTTTGAGGACTGAGCAAAAGACATGTTAATGTTGTTAGATAAGTGATGAAACATTTACAAGACAGAACAGTTGACTTGCTGCTTCTAAACAGAATTGACAAATTATACAGACATGAATAATACCCCCCCCCCCCGAGACTTCAGGAGCCTCTCCTGCGAGAGATATGTCTGAAATATGAAGTGACTAAAAAGATTTCCATTCGCTAGCCTAAACACTGTTTGACTGAATGACCCAGAGATACAGAACACTGTCTGTCTGCCTCATACAATTCACAGGTAGAATTTCTATTGAATATTAACCACATCTTTATACTAATACAAACCACACCGCCACACTACTTCCTGACTGATTATTTGGCATGGACCGCAGATTTACAGGTCATGAGCAACAAAGGGACAACAATGTCAACTGTCTCTGATGTGGGTTTGAAGAGGAAAGCAAGAGGTAATGATGGAAAGAAGAAGTGAAAGAGGAACAAAATTAATACACATAAACACACACTGGGAAATCCATCTTTCTCATTAAAGAGTGTGGCATGACACTTAGGCCTCGGGGAGTGGTAGCTGAGGATTCCTGACATATTTGCCACAACGGAAACACACGGCTGAGTGAGGGAGAGAGTCGGACCATCAAAAGCTAAAGCGGTCATTCCACAGCACTCTGGGTTGAAACACACTCACCGTGTCCTTGTATGCACCATTTCCTCTGCAGACGTACGAGCCGACCACAATTTGCTGCCAAGTTGTGGCAACATTCCAACAGAAACTATGTCCAAAACACATTTTACAGCCTCTGATCCCAATGCAAGTTCTTAAATATAAGAAATGTGCCAAGTCCAAATGTCTACATGATGTATTTTTATTATATGTCTTTCTTTTTTTTCCTACACCACACAGCTACAACATGCAGTGAATACTATGTAAGCCTATGTTGAAATTGCCAGAGCTACTTCAACCATATCTATATTTAGAATATTCAGCCAGCGCTACAGCTGTCCATGTTCTATAGGATAAGGTACGACACCTCAAAATATGATTTAATATGGCTGCTATGGGCCTCACAAGATTGTAAAGTTCAAGGGTTTCACTGGAGTTGAAAGGGGTCTGCCTCCACCAAACAACTGCTACCTCGAGCAAACTATTACATGCAACCAAAGTGGATCAAGGCCTGCTTTATATTGGAAAGCAAGTCATTATAAAATGTCTTTTCAGATCACCTCAGGACATTCAGAGTGGAAATATGTGCAATCCATGAGTGTAAATCAAGCTAATGTTATTATATCCAGTGGTATGAGTGGGCGTGGCGAAAATAAGGAAAAAAGCCTTCTTGTCAAAAGGTATGAAACTAATGGCATTAAACTCAGGTCATTTAAACTTGAAACTAACTTCTTTTTCAACTGGAAACCTGCAGTGGTACTAAAAGCTTAAGATGATGATTTGAATGAATGAATAGCTGGTAGTTCAGCCAAGATTAAGTTTTTAAAGAAAAAAAAACAGACTTCACAGGATGAAGTGTTTGAGAGTCAAAACTCTCCAGAGGCTCTTATTTTTGTAGTTTAAAAAAACAAATATGAGGTCAACTTGCTGTGTGTCAGTCAGTGTCAGTCCCTACTTCCATACAGTAAGGGTATTTGCATATTCCCCATCCCCGTCACTGGGAGCAGCCTCACAAGTTGTTGTTGCACTGATCCTGGTACAAAATGTCTTTGGCAGCTGCAGCTGTAAGGTCTTCATGTCAAATGAAGAACTGACACTGAACTATTTAACTTCATTCATAACTTCAACGTGAGTTCAGTTAACTCACATTTTAAGGCAGCGGGTGATAGCGGGGGAACGTAGGTTTCTAAGTTAAACTAATTCAAAATGATGTACAGCGCACCATTTCCTGTATGCTGCTTTGTTACGAAAGTGTGTGTGAATGTGTGTGTATTGTCTCCCCAGCATACCTCCATCGTGCCCTGTCTTGCTTCAAGTTATGCGCTTCTTATCAGATACAATTTATCTTTCTTCTCCCCTCAGTGTCAATTTACTAAACTTACACAAGTAAGATCAAAAGCATGACTCCAGTTCTGTTGACTATTTCGGCCAGTATTCAAGGTGAAAAAGTCGGTTACACTACAGATATCTACAAGTTGTTTTGTTAGTGCTATTAATTTCTGTTATATCTTTGCTTTCAAGTGAAGCAATCAAACAGGGTCAAGGGTCAGTAGATGGCAAATAACTTCCAGGTTACTGATTTCCTCTCCTCAAACAACGCTTCCAGGTAAGGAGTTTGTACAATATGGGTCTTATATAAGCCGGTGACAGACGGGAGTATATTACATGGTAGAGTGTGAGTGTGAGTGTGTGTGTGTGTGTGTGTGTGTGTGTGTGGGGGGGGGGGGGGGGGGGGGGGGGGTGAGAGGAAGGAAGGAAGAGAAAGAGAGGAGGGGGGGGAAATACTCAAGGCCACGCAGGCGAGCTGACTGCCAGGCAGACTGTGTAAATCAGTGAGCTCTCTGTGCTTCTCTCAGTCACTCACTCACTCACTCTCCCACTCACACACACAGAATCAGAGACGAGGAAACCCATAACTGCATTCCTTATCACTGCTCTGAAGTGTTACTGAATTCTCTTGCTCACCTTCATTTACCCGCGGCAGACTGTGAGGGTAACAGCTGAACATAACCATGCCCTGCCTAGCATTACACACACCTAGAAGTTAAGCTTGGCCAACTAGACAATCAAACATGCTTTGGACAACGTCACACTATTGTCCAGGTTAATAAACCTGTCCTGCTCCACTAATTACATAAACAATAGTTCTATCAGCAAACAAAACAACCACAGTGGTGACTAAACTTTTTTTTACATTACACCAAGACCTTCAGCACCACTGAGTGAAAACAATCCAGCAGCCCTTCCTTTTTTGTCCATGTGAATGAATAATGTCAGATACTGACTACTGCTTTTTAGTGCTGAAACTGTTAGTCAATGGATCAATACACAGAAAAAAATGTGTCAGCTACTTTGATAACTGATTCAATATTTGAATTACTTTCAAAGCACAAATAGGTTTTCTGATGCCGTGACTACTATCAATGTTTGGGAATTTTAAAAATATGATAATAATATAGTGACAGATAGCAATGTTTTTTAAATGCAAATACATATGAGAAAACAAACATTCTTTACACAGATCCTTTGGATTTTTTTCTTTTTAATTGGGACCAAGTTAGATACTAGGTGGGACATTTTGCAGTTAAAAGGTATAATATGCAGGATTTCCCCCAAAAAAACACAATGTATAGACTTGTACACAAATAATCCGTCTCAATCATCATATGACCACTAGAGGTATGTAGCAGTGTATTTATCTGCTCTCTCCCTGTAGTTTTTTTATTTTCTTCTTATTGTGCTGTGTTTCTGGGCTTCAACCTTCAACCAGGTTACATCTCTGTCTCTCTCCTCGCTCTCTGTCAGTGTCACGGATGTTTAAAGAGCTGCAGGTCTGTGTCTGTTTGACCGAGGGTGAAACTGAGCTTCAGCTGCATACATTCAAAATCTGGCACTGTGGCACCTTCCCAAGGGGTTGTACCAAGGTGTCAACAAATCCTGCATTTTATTCCCTTAAAAAAAAAAAAAAAACATCTGTCACTACCCCCTGGCCAAAACAACACAATGAAGACACGGTTTCTACATTACCTCAGACCTAGTTTGGCAATTCTGTACTTTAAGCTATTTTTATTATTAAATTAAGTATAATGACATTATCCCTTAAAAGGACCATTTTAAAAAGTTATGGCAAATAATTAGCATTTAGCAGCAGATTAACAAAGATAGGTAAACTGACCTTCAACAGTTTACTTAAAACCAGGGTGGGAAATCAACATGAACCATATTCTGGTAAATATTGATTGAGGCCAGTGAGGTTAATGTTCAATCAGACATTTTGGCGCATGTCCAATCTTTGTTTCGGTGATTCTGTGGAATGCTACAGTGAAGCTGGCTGACAAAACACAATAGGAACAGGGGGTGTCCTGGTAGTCTAGGGGATGTAAGAAGTTGTCTATGTAATCACAATGTCCTCACTTCAAATCTAAGCTGTGGGGACCTTTGACCTATACTTTGATCTCTCTCTCCCTCATTTCCTCCCTATACTACTCCTCTATCAAAATAAAGTCACACAAGTGAGGACCACACCAAGAATCACAAACCCAGTTTGATTTTAGCATATCAGCCAGCAGTAAGTTGTGTGTAGCCCATGCTACATTCAGGGGAAAGCAAACACAGAATGTGAGGGGCTCAAACACACACACACACACAGCTTGGACATGTTCAAACACAGCTGAGGTACCCAGAGCAATGAGCTACCTGAAGAAAGACATCCCAAAGATGAGCATAATGCATTGTACACTCATGTGAACCTAGTGTCCTATAAATGGACACTGGTTGGGTAACCTGTCTGTGATGGATGAGATTCACATTTTTAAGAACACCACATCTTGTACTCTGATAGTCCCCTGCACTTCTTTGTTATTCTCTGAACAATTTAAAACAGTGTCAGTTTCATATGTCTCTTACATCCTCACTTTGGTATTTCAAACTAAGTTGAAGTACCACTTTAACAGAGTTGATGCAAAGCAGTTTTGTTTAAAGCAGATCTCCAACCTGAACTGTGCAGACACAGTCTGCAACCTCACACATCCGAGGGCTGAACAAGAGTGAGCTGAAAACCTGTTTTACAACATAGCAAAGTTCTTGAACAAGCCCTACTGCACACAACCACACATCTAGCAAGATGCAGTAAGCAGGTTTCATGATACAGTGCAGATGGTGTGCAATATACACACAAAGATCAGAGTGTTTCCTCTACATTTAGACAGCATGACCACAACAACCACTCTCTTAAAGAACAAGCGTCATCCACTCCTGCTGTTTCGTGCATCAAAAATAGCAACTATCTTTGGTTGTAATTACAAAGTTTTCAAGTTTGGCAGTGAGATGTCTCCAGTCTCTGATGTTGTCACCTTGCAGTGATGGAGTAAAGGTCAGGTTCAATTAATATGGTGCTGCTGCTGCATGAAATTCAAGCCCTGGCTTCATTTAGGTCCAGTGTTAGGTGGAGACAAGTCAAAGCATTAACTGCAAGTGGGTGTGGGCATTTACAATAAGCCTGTCACTGTCATGGAAAGAATGTAAGTCACGACACAGTGAGCTCAATGAAAATATGTATTCCTTACATGAGCCGTCAAGCAGCTGACAAAAGAGGAAGTCAACCTATTCTGTGAGAAGAAGCTAAATTGGTGTCAGTCTGTGAGACTATTTCAACAAATATACACTGCAAGCAGCCCTAACTTTAGATTACTGAGAAGAAACTGGGAGTTTCAGGCTTCTCCGGTGCTTTCAGGACAGTAAATGGTTTTGCAGAGGCCATGTTGACATCAGCTTTGAGGTAGCTCATGTTAACATTAGCTAGAAATGCAGCCAAATCCAGGGATGGAGGTGGCGTTATCCAGTTAACCAAACAGCTAGCTGGCTAGGCTAAACAGCTAGCTAACTGGCTTGCTAAGTTTAACTCCTTATTGACAAAAGCTGAAAGCATGATTAAAGACACTGACTCTTGGTGTAATGTTTACATAGGTTCGACTTGTTTTACATGTTGAATCGAAAAAGAAAGAGCAGTTAACGCATAAAAACAACACAAGCGCCACATCATGGAAAACTTACCCATTCCTGTCCTTCGCAACGCCTCGCTATCGAATGTTGGGAATCTCTTATCCAGCAGCTTCGCTGCTAGCTAGCGACAAGCCAGGTAGATGTGTATAATCGACACAAAGTGTTTTTTGTCGATTCACTGCCGATAAAGAAGTCAAGTGAGCCGTATATCCATTCGCCCTAGCCCAAGCAGCAGCAGCGCCAGCCTCCCTACTTCTCTCTTGGTGGTGCTACAAGATTATTGTGCAGGAAGTTAACCAGGAGTCTCCACCTTTCTTGGACTTGCCTCCACGGGTAGCTGCTGGCTGCCTGCTGCCACCAAAATACAAAATTGCAGGAAACTTCGCGATGCTTCAGGCAGGACAGTCCCCCGAGAGGAATGTTTAATGGAATGTTGATTCCCCCCTCTATTATTGGCCCACTCAGCAAGTACAGTAACTACTGTACGTGTGCGCGATTGTGTCTGTGTGTGTGTGTGTGTGTGTGAGAGAGAGAGAGAGAGAGAGAGAGAGAGAGAGAGAGAGAGAGAGAGGTAACACACTCACTCAAGCTCCTCCCGAACAACTGTGACACTTGTGACTGGTTTTTTATTGAAACACCAACCGGGAAACGGGAATCTACTCTGCCTGTATTAAAAATGCACAGAACATTAATACTCATAACACCTGATAACATATACATATATACAGCTTCATTGTACAATATTGTACAATGGTAACACCACAAAACATAAAACATAACACAGAACATTAAGGCAAAAAAAATTGATATATAATAAAATATACACCTGCTAAAATTCTCAAATACCAGTTGAAAACAATACAAGACAATAACACAACATAAAGATTTCTGTGGGCTGAAGCTGGAGCTTATTGCACAGCTTATATCCTTTTTACAACACACATCCTGTCTGATATCAAGAACTGACATTATGGAAAAGTGAATCATACATTTTTTTAAAGCTCATTAAGTGTGCTGCATGTTTCCAGTTCCACAGGGACAAAAAACTCTTTGAATTAAATAAACAAAAGGTTTTTTAAAATGACATTGAGAGAGCTGACATTTAAAAAAAGCTATAGAATATAATATACACACCATAGGCAGTTTATTAGGTACACATAACTAAAACTAATGCAGTCCAACAGTTCTGCTATGAATCCTCCTTCGTGGTGGTTATAATGTTTTTACTGAAACTGTCTCAGAGAGGAGTTGATTTAACTGTGTGATTATTTTGGAGACAGTAGTTTGTGGTGCTGTTGAACTGCATTGTGTTATACATAGAGATCTTTCTGTTATTTAGCCTACCTTCAGTGATATTAATGAGGTGGAGAAGATAAGAGAAACACCTGTCTGTGTAATCCTCATGAAGGGAGGAGGAGTAGTTGAAGGACTGTTGTATTAGACTGCATTAGTTTCAGCTAGGTGTACCTAATAATCTTATTACTCAGTGTCTGTATGCTACAGCCTATACTATACTATATAATCATAAAATACTATAAAAACACAATAACCAGTTTGCAAACAGAATCAAAAGGAAGTAGAGTGTGTGCAGGTTTATACAGAGTAATCAGGTCTGAGCGGTAGATACTGCAGGTGTGAGTGTGGTTAGGTGGTCGGTAGACTCATCAGTCACCTCTACACCAATTTATTTTACTCTATGTTGAAAGGGCAGGGGGCATATGACAGATTTTTATCAATTAAAAATGTCAAATTCCTATATTTTTTTCTCTATATTAATGGAGCCTATTGGACTCCTTTCTCTTTCTTGTCTGTTACAGGTGGATTCCTCTGTATTCCTGATTTTTGGAAATGTCATAAATAGTTTGGCATGAGAAGGAACAATAGGTCCCTTCCTGTGTGGTGACTGACAACATGCCATGAGAAAAATTCTCACCACTCCCCAAACAACGCAACTGCTGGGAAGAAAATGTAGTGAAACCTGCTGAGAAATAGTCAAACTCTATACCGTAAATGTAAAGGGAGGAGCTTCCCCACAGTGTGGGTGAGAGGTTGATGAGTCAGAGCTATGATAATATCCTAAACAAAAAACAATTACAACAAAAACAAAGATACATTTTCATTTCAAATGGATAGAATTAACTCAGTTACCTTCAAATAATCTATGTTATAAAATCACAGTGCCATTGTTATTAGCATTCTTGTGATAAATGTATTGATGTTAAAACCTCTTGCTTCAAAATAAACACTTATTTTTTTTTACACTTATTAAATCCTAAATACATATACTGTGCTATTAAAAGCTGTGAGCTGTTGCTTAACAGTTGGCTGCAGTGGGCACAGTGCCCGCTGTCAATTACACCACAGAATGAGCTGTTAAAAAAGGAAGTAGTTGAGGGCAAATCTGTCCTGACAGGGGCCATTTAAACTAAATGTCAACAACCTTTCAAAGAGCAACATAAACACAAAGTACATGCAAATGTGTTTGACTGCATAAGCACCACACACACACACACATAAAGAGAGAGAGAGGGTGACATAGTTCATTGTTGGTCAGTATGAATGAAAATCACCGGGAAACTGGCAGTCCAAGAGGATTATGGGAACCATAACTGCTCTCATTTATGCAAACATCTGGGATTTCTGTGTTTGGCAGCTCATTAATTGTCCACATTCATTCATGAATCCTAAGGAATTAAGATCACTAAATGCATACTGCCTTTATTCAATGAAAATCAAAGATAACATAAAAAGTTAATGTAAAGTTAAATAGCTGCTGAATTCAGCAGTAGTGAATCCATAATTTCAGAATAATCTTCCCAATAATTTCATCAGAGTTTTCTGGATAGAGCTCTGGAATTTGTTCAGTTGGTGCACTTCAAGTCAATTTATTCTAATTAATTGTTAAACGTAAACAGAGGAGCTTTTTAGTCGGAACACAAGAAAGTAGAAATCAAAGTAGAAAGTAGAAATCAAAGTAGAAAGTAGAAATCAAAAAGCCCTTGAGAAGGACACTGCAGTGCATTGAGCCACGTATTACAGAGCTGTTTGCTTGACAATTTGAATTTAAGATTTGCACTTAGCTGTCCTGTGACTGTCTGACAAAACAAATACAAATCAGCTGCGAGTGCAAAGAGCTCCCCCTAAAAGACAAACATCTATGATGCACTGTAACTGGATAAAAACAAAGATTTCTCTTCATAAATGTACAGAGTATCAGAACATACTGACTTTGAGTTCCTCCAGACCTGATCAATTACATTATCTATTGCCACTGTAAGGCTCAGTGCTTCCAAAAAAAAAAAAAAAAAAAAAAAAACACCTGTTGCTCAGTGAAACTTGGTTTCATTGTGTAATGCAGAGCCACCTGGTGGGTAAAATATGACATTGCTTTTGTCAGCTCATATTTCAACCAGCAAAGACACAGAGTATTTTCAATGGATAGTCTGTTTAAATGATAAGAATGAAAATCAAACAATGTAATTTAAACATTCAGTGGATAATAGGAGACATTAAAAGTTTTGGCAACACTCAACTGTAACTCCCTCTATTTAGCATGCATAAGTTGTGTATAAACCTTTGATGAATGGTTTGACACACACAAAAATGTTATAAGTGGATATGAGGCTTTATAATGGTGTGGTCAGCAACTGTAACTGTTCCAGTGGGCAAGTTTAGGGTGGTGTATAAACAGATAATGAATGAGTACGGTTGTACAGTTGTAATGATATATGTCTAATTGCTGTACACTAATAAACACTTAAAATGTCCTTATATCTGTATGAAACTACATTAGAATGTGTTATAAGGCATTTATTCAATGTTTAAGCATGACTTATAATGTTAAATAGGTATTCATTCATTATTACAATTCATACCTCTGTGTGCACTGTATGTATAGTTTTCAGTCACTGTTGTGCTGTTTAGTGTTACTATACTACAGTATATACTTGCTTTATTTCATTCTTCTTATTATTTTTGAAACAGTATTTAAATATTGTAAGAAAATAAACAGAAAAACCCACAAGTTGTTATGATGCCCTTTGTTCCTCATTTAGGTTAATTAAATTATGAAAAACCAACACAAGATAAAACCTGGTGCTCAAGTATTAATATTGCCATTTGCACTAGTCTCGTAATATTGTCTTACCCACTAGTTATAGTTCAGAAAGTAGGCCATCATTTATCTTGTCCACTCAGTCAGATATGAGAGGTGCTTTAATGGAAATTGCATTTTCAAGCATGTTTCATCTATGATCAGTCAGCACCAAGTGGCTGACCTGTGTGTGATTCTGATTGTGAAGAGTAGTTCTGTGCAGTATTTCAGTTGCAATAACCAAGTTTCTCCAGTAGGGGTCAGACTAACTGTAGTTTGGCTTTGACACTGGAGCAATTTGAGCATTTCTTTCTCGGCTGATTTGACACACTTAGAGGTAGAGGTAATAATTCAGTAAAAATGAAGTACTGAGAGCCTCATAATATATTATTGTTTTTACACACACACACACACACACACACACACACACACACACACACAAACATTTTAATATAAACAGTTTTTGGTTTAAATAAAATTCTACTTTTGTATTTATTCCATATTACTGTCTCACTATATCAGAAATAACAATAATGAGTAATGAACAATAGTAACAATAAAGCTAGCTTGCAGGTCTTAATAAAAAAAATGAATGATGGCTGAATTCCATTTAGCTGTTTTAGTTTCACAATATTATTCATATCCCCTCACTGTCACATTGTCATGCCTTACTTGGACACTTGAATACAAAAACAACTTCCCTGCAGCCACTTTACATGATTCAGTTTGACTAAGGTTACCAACCTCTATTTGTTAGCATCCTTCATCAAAACCCATTAAAAAGTTAGGGTATCCCTAAGTCCTGGTGGTAAGTACTCATACTTGAAATAGTCATCATTACGTTAGGAAGTGGAAGCTTTCCATGGAGCAGCTACAACTGAAGTGTTTTCCTGCATGCTAACAAGAGTTTCACAGAGATGTCAAACATCAAACTAACCTAGTGAAACTTATAGATAGCTCCTTTAAGGAGGGAACCCTGTGCCAGCCACTGACAAACTATAACAAGCAGGCTTGTCTCTGTCACTGACCACATGGTGTAAAGTCATAATAATACAGAGTTTACTTAAATTTTTATCTTACAGCATATTAGGTTGGTGAACACAGTGGTGCAATGGAATAAATTCTGAAATCCACCACCTGTGGATTTAAGTATAAGCAGAAGTGTCTCCATTTAGACACCTTTAAGCCTCCTGTGTTGGACATTAGGGTATGAGTTTGGTCTGTTACCAGGAGACTCCACTTGACTGCTGCTGCTGCAGCTTTAAAATCCCAAATATTTACTTTTGACGAGCATCAATTTGACCATCTGATGAAAAGAGGGTTGTCTGAGAGGCAGTCGAGTACTGAAAACAAGTCATCAAAAATTTTAGTTCTCACAAAAACTTCTAAAGAATCGTCGTTCACATGCATCCTGGGTGGTGGCTTTTTATTCTAGGGCTGAATAAACATTTCTCTGTGCAGATAAGGGACTGAAATGGAAATACAATGAATTACACTAGGCCCCACCAAGATACACAGATGAAAGTGGTTGATGTGTGGCTTAAATATTAACATATTTGGATTAATAAACAACTCAGCTTTTATGGAGTTTGTTGAAATTGCCAAAAGACTTAGAGCTCTAATAAACGTCTATCAACAGATGTGTATTGAAACAGACAGTTAGTACAGACTGATATATTTAAAGAGCCAATAACTAATATATGATTCTCACTACCATCTACTGGCAACCATCTCTTTTTCTTAATGCTTGAGATTTGTAATGGGTTCAAACAATAAAGTCATATTTTCACAACAGAACTAAATAAGAAATGTGATTACAGACAACATCCTATAGAGTATGGAGGACCACAAATGTTCTCCATACTCTGAATGCTAGTTTGCATTATATTAACCCTCATGCTGTCCTCTGGGTAAAAGTGACTAATAGTGAATAATAGTAAGAAGAAAAAAGTATATGTACTATGTACATATGTACTATGTAAGTATGTACTAAAGGGAGAAGCTAAGCAAATTGAATAGCTAATAGGAAAAGGTGAAGCAGCAGGGAAATGGAAGCACAAATGGAAAAGAAAATTGCTCTCTTAAATGCCTGATTAAAATATGTATTCTGAATTTAATTTGTGCACCCACTTATTTATATCCTATTTTTTACACTGCATTTATTTATTATTTTTGAAGTAATTCATGTTTTTTGAAATGATGTACTTCCCTTTTATTGATGAATCAAACATTTGATTTGTGAATTCCTGTTATAATTCTCTCTTTTTTTTACTGCCCATTAAAAAAATCTAATAATGAATTACTTTGTAATTTGGTCTATTTATTCATAGAGTAATACATTAATTTGTAAACAGATTTATTATTGCCTAATTTTATTGTACAGTTATTATGAATTAAATTCTTTTTAGCATTTGCGTGATACTTGTGGTCCTCCATAACAGAGACATGCTGTGAAGACTGATACTGTATATGTCAAAACAGAAAGTATTGCTCAGATAATTGCTTTGAAATGAGAACCAACTTTATTAGGTGTACTTTTAAACATCCATTGCTGACAGAGCTAAAAATGTGAGTAGGACACAGTCACTGATCAAAAACCCCAACATATCCTCTTACAGTTATATAATGGTCAAAAACTGCCTCATGGTGATAATTATGGATTTATATTTATTTTTATTCAGGCCCAAGGGTTTAAAAGTAAATCAGATGTGTCTCATTTTAAACATTTTAGGTCTGACAGTCTCAACATAATTCTAACATGCTCATAATGGTCTCACCTGTAAAGATAAATGCCCTTTAATTAGCATTTTTATAGTATCTGCTGCCAGGAAACTGAACAGTATCAGTATCATAGACAGATTCTCTCTCCTTATAAACTGATAATTTCATCGCAGTTGTACCAGAATTGAACCATGTCTAACACAGTGGCACTGACCATTTTTGTATTGTCTCCTCTAGACATGTTTTTAAGACAATTAAAAATACTCAGTTGTGCCTGGTATGTTCAGTTGGTTAAGACTACAGAGAATTTCAATGACATCTGATGAAGGATCCTTGTCATTGTACATAATAATAAGTGGAAAGCTCAGCTAATAAGGGTTCTCTATTGATTTAACATTGCTCTCCTCTATCATTGTTGGACTCACAACATTTTTTTAATCTTTAAATGATCTAAATTGTGAAGCAGAACCAGAGATATTGTATTTTATTTTCTTTGTCACTCTGTGCCAACATTACCCACAATGCAACTCCACTGCTGACAGTTTGGTCAGACTTTTGGGTGTGTTATGCTAGCAGCTGATGTTGCCACACGCTGCTTGTACTCTTCATACCCTGCTGGTCTTGCCTGAAGTGACATCAGGTAGGTAGGTAGGAAGGTAGTTTCTCAAATATCTGCAGCTCCCTCTGGAGACACAAAAGACTTTATACAACTTGTTTTTCACATTTGCCATAGTACTGACCTGGATAGGACCTGTACACACAGTTTACTGTGTTAAACCTGGTGGTTTGTCATGTTCCTTGCCCCATTTAACTTCTGTGTGTGTGTGTGTGGGGTATCTGTGTGTGTTTACTGATTTCATGAGGTCCAAAAACTGGACAACCCCAAGTTTAAATGGCTTTTTGAGGGTTGGGACTTGGGTTAGGGTTAGGCATTCAGTTATGATTGTTAAGGTTAGGACAAGAGGCAGCATTATGTCAATGATGGGTTCCGACAAGATAGATGTACAAGGATGACATACGTGTGTGTGTGTGTATGTGAGCGTGCATATAACACCACTGAAATCAGTGGACCATATCTGACTAAAGAGGTACTCATAAAAAGACAACAGTGTGCACCAGCACACTGGTGCATGGAAGCATACACTCAGTCTGTTGCTATCGCTTTCATACACACACTCTCTTAAACACACAAACGAATCCCCTTTCCCCATAATAGCCTGTTTTTTCACAAGTTCTAAATAAGGCAACATCACCTAGTAACTGCAGTCTGAGGAAATGTGTGGCCCTGCAGCTACTGAGGCAGTTTGGCCCACTGAACATCAGCTCAGCTCTGCAGCATGAGTGTGCTCCAGTCAGCGTTGGTGAGGACATCCTACATCCTGCTCTCTGGTGCCACTCTTTCTGAGTCTCTCTTAGTCATACTTTTCTATATCGAGGTCTAATATTTAAAAGATTTGGCTTAATTCTTAACTTTTCCCTGGATTCTCACTTCCTCTCCCATCATCCGGCTGAGTCACTGACCCACTTATATTCAGTTCTTAACCCACCAGCGAAAGCTAAGCAGCACGCTTCATCCCCTTATCTCTTCCCCCTCTCCCTCCCTTGCTCTGCGTCCACTCTCTTCCACTCCACGTGCGAGGCAGATGGTGCTCTGCTCGTTTATCGGTTGCTGCTATTTGTGGTAACGTCTGAGGCTACGAGCGTGCCAGCTTGTGTGTATGCCAACTGTTTACTAACGGCCCGCCTGATGGGTCAAAACACTGCTCGGGTTGCGTCTGGATATCTCGACAGCAGGTTGGTAACTAGATGGATTATAGGTTGACTGCTCAGAACAGATGACTGAGTGGCTGGCTCAAGCCTCCATGTTTGCTCCACTGACACATATGGGACAGTGGCATTCACACAGTTGCGCCTGATGCCATGATGAAAGTCTAGTCCAGTAGAAACCTGAACCAATTATGGGTGGTCGTGATTGCCCTGTGGATCATTGCTGAAGACTGCAATGACCTCAGACAACATTTGATTTGACTTTTCCATCAAGCCCTTAAATCAACATAGGTCAATATAACTGCTCTCTTATTAAACTATTACATGAGCGTTTTTATGTTCTGCAAGCTGCATAGCTGGGGTTTTGTTAGGTTTGGCCGAGTAAAACTTCCTTGTTGGATAAAAAAGGTTTGACATTTGGGGAACTTTTTTCATTTTGTTGCCACGGTAAGCTGAGAAGATGAGTACCACTCTCATATCTGTCCAATACATGTGACACTAGAGCCAGAGGAGGGTTAGCCTAGCTCAGCGTGAAGATTTGAAACAGGAGGAAGCAGCTCACTGAACTCTGTCAAAATGTTTAAAAATCTACCTTTAAACCGTATCAATTAACTTATATGTTGGCAATGGAACAAGGCCGAGTATGTTGAGAGGTAAGATGTAGAGGTGCTGATGGGAGCTTATTTTTCATTTTGGACAGAGCAAGGCTAGCTGTTTTTCTATTTCTAATCAACATGCTAAGCTAACTTCACTGGCTGTAAATTCATGTTTAATGGTGTTATGGCCCTTGTTAACTTTTCTCTCTTTGTGGCTAGCCGTTTTTAATTTGCAAATTGTGCTGTGTGCGTGCTTATCTAGGACTGGTGGAATCCTTTGTTGGCCTATCCATCGGATTAATGACTAATGACTTGTTAACAAACAATAATATATAGTGTAGAAGAAATTACAAGCTTGCCTCGGTGGCTCTAGATTTCGATCAGTCCTTAGCAGCCACCTGTATGCTCCTTATGTAATCCGAACTTGAACTCGTACTTGTTGACCGTGTATTAGATACAGAGGCTTTTTGTTTGGTTAAGAAGACTGGACTGTAGATATTTTCTCTCACTTTAGGGGTGCTACTTCAGTTGTATTTTGGTTAGGTGTGACTGGGGGATTTTTGGTTTTCTGCTGAGGACAGTGTTGTTAAAGCTGGACTTAAATAAAGCAGTTTCTTTTTCCTCAGATGGGCTAATTGTAAGTTTTCTCTGTCGCTGAACATGGTTTCTTGCTGGAAGAGGGAGGTGGTGATGGTCTCTTGCCAGCATTCAGCCATTGCTACTTTTACAATACAAGAGGTTAGCATATGCCTTGAGTAGCACTACTTCTTCAGTCTGGAAGGTCTGGTGTGCTACTGATGGAAAGTGATGAGACAAGCCAGTTGGGCTGGGGCTAGCTGTTAGCACGCTAACTTCAGTGGTAGAAAAGAAGTAATAGAACAAGAGGCTACACATTGCAATTGCTTTACACCATTAGAGACAACTCCTGGAGAACAAAGGAATTAAGTTGTAATGTTTCTTCTTGACTGGTAATAAACAACTACTAATATTCAAATACAAATAGCTCCTTTTAGCTGTACTAGCACTTTCATGTCAACAATGGATCTCAGTGAATGAATGTCATTGACTGTGCAGTACCTCTCAGCTCTCTGGTGTATTTTAGAGTTCACTGATTTGGTTTTACAGTCTGTAACTTTAGTGTTTTGGTTCAGTCTCAGTCTCTCATCAGCCATCAGTGACCACAGTGGCTGGTGAACATATAGAGGGAATCTTAAGATGTGATAATTTTTATTGTCCTTAATGCTTGTTGTGCTGCCCCCAAGCGGTAAAAAAAAAAAAAAAATCAATTAATGCTATTTTATGTGTAAAATCAGTATCATAACATTTCGGAAAAAATATTACATGCCATTTCCACAGTGCAGTCCCCTTAAAACATTTAGGGTCAATGTTGTGCCCATTTAGGTTTATCACAAAAATGCCGCCTCATGCAGGCTCAGGCTGAAATGAATGATTTCTTTTCCAATTGAAATGGAATCCAAACTCCTGTTTTCTGTCTCATTTTTACTAATCAAAATGACTACAGTACCACAAATGACATTACAGTAGGTCAAAGGGCACTCACTGCATCTGTGTCCCTCCCAGGGATAACAATGACCTCCTTTCCATGGCAGAGGCAAATAAGGTTGGCGGGCCAATCTGTAAACCTGGAGTTTAGAGCACGGGATCAAAAAGGCTGTCATGATATTTATCCTGTGAGCTCCATTATGAAGATAAAAACAGCAAAAATACACAAAGAATGCTGTAATACTGTTTTGGGGGAAAACTGAATGACAGTCTGGTGTGATGGAAATGACTAACCCCTGCACAAGCCAGGCTATATCAAGTTAGCATGATGGGGTCCTGACATGCTCAGAAAGTCATGACAGGCCTGTTACCTGCATTGCTACAGAGGAAATGCACTTTTTTATAACACTGCAGTTTCTTCCGCTGATGTGAAGAAAATCAACGTTGGGTTGAAAAGTCACTAATAAAACTAATTCCAGTACTGTATGGAAATACATTTCTATTGTTTTCCTTACTGATTTGTTTCTATCCAGCACCTATTCCAATGAGTGTTTGTGGATGTGAACATGACTAATCTCCAGCTATGCACAGTAATCTCCAACTTCACTTACAGATCAGGACGTAGGACTATTGTGGAACACTCCACCACAAAAGCCTGCAGATCAACACACGGGTGACAGCCACAGTAGAGAACTCCATATCTTATGTTACTGCCTTAAAAGGTATTAGGCTTTCCTTTGACTCTCCACCAATAACCACTAGCCACTTGTTACTTAATAATCTACAACTTTGTTAGCTTTAATTCAGTCAGAGGTTAATGCTGTTAAGTTTTAAGGCACAATGTGGTGGGAATGAATGAACCCTCATGTAGCGACTGTGGTTCTGTCAGAGACAATCCTGCCAACACATGGTGCATTCCAGTTGTACTTGGAAGTTGCAATTTTCAAGTTCCTAGTCCGAAGTTTCGACCAGAACGCCCCCTGAAATCGGATTTCCAACTCGGAGAGTCACATCAACCCCACCAATCCTGACATAAGAATTCAAGATGGTTGCTACTGGCAAGACAATCATCTGTGTATACTCATCACTTAAATCACCACTTAAGCTGCATGTCTTTGGACTTTGGGAGGAAGCTGGAGTACCCTGAGGAAACATGTCAACCTGTAACTTGCATGGATCTACGTGTCAACATTAAGACAGTTGGATTTTCATTTTTGCTACAGGCAATTACATTACTTCTTACATCTACAGACCAGAGGCTACATCGATTAGAGCAGTGGGCACCCACGATCTAGCCTATCCACAATCCTACTGTCACTATAGAGGAGTGCAACAGCAAGACCAACAAAACTGAAGAACAGTTTTTTACCCACGTGCGCGCGCACACACACACACACACACACACACACACACACACACACAAGATATACACATGGACATGCACACAAACCACTACTGACCACCTACCTCTGCAGACCTTGCACAGACTCTTTGTGTTTGCATGGAAACGTAGATTTTTCCTGCAGTTTTTTGTGTTTTCTTTTTTATATCTTACAGTGTTCAGTGATGTCTGATGGTGGGAGGATTTGCAAATTAAAAATGTCATTGTACTGTGTGACTGATTCCTTGGATTTGGATTTCGGTACAGTGCTGCCCTATAGTCTAAACCTCCATCAAGGACGTGCCATTCATGGGCCTCAACCTGAGTTCACCCGCAACGCACATTCATACAGACGGGGTTCAACACACGTGCATGGCTCTTCCCGGGCCTGCGATTGGCCGAGACGCTTCGCCAACACCCGCCTCCCCGCCCCTACGTCACCGCGGCAGCGTCTGTGGTGCTCTGCGGAGCGGACAGGGAGAGCCGCACTGCACACTGTGACGAGCCTGGACGGGGCGAGGCGGCGATCCAAGCGTGGCCCTCATCCATTTATCGCTATGGGAATCACCACAGCGTTCTTTCTGAACCAAGCCCTCATCCCGTACTATCTGAAACCGGTCCACCTGGAGACACAGACTATAAAACACTGCAGTTGAGACCGTATAGCGCTGCATCAGAGCCTGGCTCAGCTTCTCTCCTCCGGTGAGCTGAGGAGCAGGAGGATGACGATGAGAAACATCTAGAGATGAGAAGTGTTTCTCCAGCAGACAACTTGGGCAAGGACGTCTGCTCGATCCTCATCACCCGTTCTTTCTAAAATCAGGACCATGCCTGCCATGTGTGTGTCCGCAGTGGTGAGTATATCACTGTTGCTTGTTTTATTCTTTATTCTAAGCAGTCCTCCAGCAGGTTTTCCATTTAAAGGGCCAGTGCCTGTTTTTTTCGTCCCAGACTGAACTTCAAATCAACTATCTCAAATATTCAACTGTTAAATAAATGTTTAAAGGCAGTTTCCTTCATACAGTGTAATATATCATCAGTGTATGATTCATGCCATTGTTGGTGAACAACACAAACGATTCTCCAGTGGAAGGATGGAGAAAGGACTGGGACTCAGCACAGTCTATTGTTTACCCCATCACAAACAAGTGGAAATGTCAGTTGAGTCTTGAGTCTGGTGTGATTTTACAAAGAGAAATTAAATAAATTTAATATGATCTCATGGGTTTATTTAGCAGAATTCAAAACGAGACAATCAGCAAAACGCGAGGCACTTTTTAACGGAGAAGGAGCACTGTAATATTATCATCATACCTCATGCGTCAGGGATGGATATATGGGTGGATGGATGGATGTTAGTGATCATGATGTCAGGCTGGTGTCATTTTGTTACGGAGCTGATGTGTTGATCATGGTTGTGTCAGTAGCTGCTGGAGCTCAAGGTCTCACCAACCTCTGTGAGTCAGATGAGACTTTCCCCCTTTGTCTCCTCACAAAGGAGGAAGGCTGCAGCTGAGCTGAAGTGATTTTTACCTTTGTAAACCCAGAGTCAAGTCTGACTGTTACATAAGATGAGGATTGTCAGTGTCATATAGACATCTGATTGAGTTTGAAGGACTTGTTTTCATGGGATTCAGAGCTTTGAGTTTGGTTTGTTTTGGTGTCAAGACAGAATAATGGGAGAATGGTTATGTTCAAAGTGTCTGTTTTTATTCATTATCTTTTTGAGTGAAGAAATAAGTTGGTCAAACTGTTGCTTTACCACCAAGGCAGTTTCTTGAGATAATAAGTGTGCAGACATCTTAGCTATGTGGGGATTCATTTAACTTAACATTAACATCTGAACTTGTAGAATTCTGCTTCTGGACCTGAACTCAAAGAGTCCCAAAAAACTCATAAATCAGGTTCTGGACATGTTTTTGCATAAACTTGAGCTTTGGCTTGGTTCAACTTTTCCCAAATGGGATAAAATAAGTGATACAGTAGTAAAGTTT
Organism: Lates calcarifer; assembly: GCF_001640805.2. Lineage (NCBI taxonomy): Eukaryota > Metazoa > Chordata > Actinopteri > Centropomidae > Lates > Lates calcarifer. Next base: position 25,728 of record NW_026115862.1, read on the forward strand.
AGAGTGCAAATGTAGATTAAGGGTTAATAACAATCGAACATCCCCAACTGAAAACTAAAATAACTAAGTACAAAAACAGAACATCTGTCGTCAGAGTTTCCTGCAGCTGATGACAGACTTTCATACACAGTAAACCAGTAACCACAGTAAATGCTCAAAGTAATTAAATAGTTCAAGTAGAGCAAACTTGATTTCAAAAATTCTTCTTAAATATTTACTTCCTGTGACATTTTATTCCTTTTTGACTTAATTAAACGGATCATTTTTGATGAGCTTGAACTATTTTCTGGATTAGGTAAGCACCACTTAAAAGTATAATTTCACTTTACTCATTTCTGTTGTTTCAACACTAGTGAAAAGTAATGCACCTGACGTCAGTTACATTAGTGTATGTGTGTTGAGGGATAATAAGAAACCATCCAGCTGGTTTATAGACCTCCTGGGAGGACTAAAGTGCAATTTGTATTTCCTGTGTATGCGTGGCTGCAGTTGTATACAAGGGTCAGTGCAAAATACATTTAGTCATACCCACATACCTGGTTATAGAGGAGCTGTCTGATCTGGCAAAGTTCCAAAACTGACTTAAATAACTGCCTGTATTTTATCTATTTCATCTGCTTAATACATTTTACCAACACAAAACCTCCTGCCAACTATCACTTTACAAATACATAATAAAGGGCATCTTTCCAAACCACGAACCCGAGCCTACAGAGACCGATGTTTGTGTGTCCTACTCGGTTCTTGTTGGCGCTCCCTGCTTCAGTCATTAGCAGCAGTTTGAAACATCTACACAAATAATCATTGCTGGCTATTGTCAGTGATAAATTCAGCGCGACTGAATCCAAACAAAGTCCCTTTCTGTGAGTTTAAATGAGCTGTGACTGCAGTACAGGGAGGCACCAGGACACACAGCAACAGGTGCTGCTGCGCTGCCTGGCATGTGGGTGAACATGTGTGTGCGCACGTGCATGTGTTTATGTCTGTGTGTGTTTTTTGTGAGTGTGGCCATGCCTCTGTGTGTGTGTGTTTGTGTGGTGTGTGTGCGTGCGTGTGGTGGGCCCAACTTTAATTGGATAGTAATTACAGCTTAATGTCTTCTGCCACACACAAAAACGCAAACATCCCACCCACACCCAAATGTTTGTATGCACACACCTCATTATGTAAGACACATGTTCCAACACACACACACACACACGCACACACCATCTTAAACTTGATTGTTAAGTAACTTGATTGTTTTCTATCGTGACTCTCCCTATACAGTTAATAAAGTCATTCCTTAAAACCTGCAACATTTCTAAAACAATAAATAACATCGAGCCAATCTCTGTTAGACCTCAGTCGACTTCCTGCTCTGTGGTTCAGTTTGTTGCTAAG
>NW_026115863.1:0-34979 GCF_001640805.2 Lates calcarifer
TGGTTACTCAATTAAAGAGGGAACATCATGAGACATTCACAGACCGTTAAGAACATGGGACACTTTACTACCTTTCCAAATAAAGTACCATTATGAATTTCTCCATATTAATGCAAACTTATTTCACAACAGCAGCAACTTGACAAACGATATTTCAAAATATACTGCATACTTGTTAACCAAACACATGTTTAAAGAAACAAAAATATTATCATTTGTAGCAGGGCAATACAATAATTATGCACAATGGAAACAGTGACCTGTAAAATAGGACACACCCACTGATGTCACCATGGTTCACACTTCACACACTATTTTTTGGTTCCAGCTGAGAAGCAGCTTTTTGGGTTCCAAACCAATTTATTATTTTTTTTTTTTTTCAAAATTAGGTGCATGAACCAGACCAGAACCACTTTAAAAAGTGAAAGTAATGTCAGAATGTTGTGTTTATAATCCCAGTAATTATGTCTCTAATGTAAAACACCAGAGGGTTCAGTTTCTATCTTGCCTCATGATATTCTGAGCTGCAGAGACAGAAGAAGATTAAAGGCATCGACACTGTCGGGATCTTTTAAAAGCAGCTACAACCATCATTATGTGTTAAACTGTTTGACATGTGGAACATCTGGAACAGCCGTCAGTTTAACCAGAGACAGTCACAGTCAGACAAACATTAGTTTAAAGACCAGGTCTCCAGTTCAACTTAAACATCTGAAGCATCAGATACCCTGAAACCAGATCTCAGTGAGCCTCAGCAGATCAAGTCGTTAGTGAAAATAATCTGCAGCTCTACTCAGAACACTGAGCTAATCTCTGTGTCTGCAGGAATTCCTCAGATGGCGATCGTCACCAACATCGACACAGCCTGTGGTGAAATCGAAAAGGATCTGAAGAACGTCTATAAGAGCAAACACCTGAGGAAGAAGGTGAGTTGTTCTGTCGACGATGGTGTGATTGAGTTTTCTAAATGTTGTCTCCAGATGAGCAGAGGTCAGAACGTTGTTTCTTTAACATCAGATGAAAGACTTCAGCTCAGCTGTGGGAATCCCAATGAACTGCATCTGTCCGGTGAAGAACTACAGTGATGAGCTCGAGATCGATGATGACGTGGACTCTCTGATCCTGAGCGCTCTGAGACTCATGATCCACTTTGGAGACGACTTCATCGAGGACATGTGAAACCTATTTACATGTCCAGTGTCATCAGTTTGCTTTTATTGCAGCTGTCTGTGTCTGATGGGAGTTCATCCTTTCCTGCATTCACTTCCCACAGGGAGGACTGTACTGATACAGTTATACATACATCATGTAGGAGTGAGGTAACTGCACACTGATGAAGTCACAGATACAAAATATATTCATTATTTGACAACACTGATGGCAACATTTCAATCATGTTAACGCTTGGCTATTAAATATGCTGCTATTACTTATTTCAATTGTTTTTATTTAATTTCTTATGATCATTATTTTTGTTTTTTGCAGTGGTGGTTACAGATGTTTGTTAAAATGTTTAAAATGTTGCTTTCACTCTGAGTAAAGACGTCCTCATCAGTAAAGACAGTAAACACATGTTGAAGACACTGCTGCTGCTGGAGAACAGGTATGATTATAATGCTTGTGTTTGCTCTGAGAGGTCAACGACTCACAGAGTAATGTAAAAATGGAGCCACAGATCCTCATCACTGCTGTGCACCATTTCCAGAGCTCTGTGGTCCATGACTGATGATGGATCAATGGAACCCAGTGTTTCTGAGTGTAAGTCTTCTTTAGTTCTGTATGTATTTTATACACATTACCCTTTAAAATAGTGTCAAAGATCTACAGAATCATTTTCTCTTGTTTTATTGGCACAATGGAGCCACCAACAGTTCCTGTCCTCTGCTGAAACACATCACCTACAACAACACTGAAACAGTATAGTACAGAAAGGTCGTCTGCAGCTGGACACATCTGTTCATTGATCACCCTATCAATAATAACAGAGGTGGTGTTTCCAATCAAACATATGTGCTGTTTCAGTTGTGTCTAACAGTCCTTTGAGGAGACAGGGTTGTTCAGTGCAGCTAAACATCACTTCACAGCAGAGTCTGTGTTTTCTGAACTGTCTGGTGTATTTAATTTGAGGTGTGAAATATCCACTAATACTTTGACCCAGTTTAGTGTAGAAACTGAATGAGACAGTTGTGACTAAAGATAAGAGAAGAACAAGGAGCCATGGAGATGGAAGGTCTGGATTATCAGCCAACTACACTGAGAATCCTTCATCACACTGAGGGGTGGTTAGGGTTAGGGTTAGGGTGTGGTACTATAAACTCATGGGAGGCATTAAAGATGGTGATGAGATACAAACTGGTTGTGGCTTTGTAACATTTTATTTATGACATTATCACATCTAACATGTTCACCATGTCTAACAAACAGGAAATGACCTCCTCTCAGATCTCTGACAGTCAGTTTACTGTGTGTGATCTGATCAGTACAATTATTAAACGTGTCTGAGGTCATTCAGAAAGAGGTGAACCTAAACACAGCTCAGTGTCCACATCTGCTGCTCAGCTTCTGCTGTTGTATTTATAGACAAACACTCTCACTGTCGTCATTTTTTACTTTTGGTCATAGATTTACATTATATCACATCCAAAGTTTGTGATCAACTTTTTATTCTACTCATTTGAGGCATTTTAAAATGTTCACTATCAACATGTTTTGACTAGTTTTCCAACAATATACTGACTGAACCATTTTCCTCTTTAGACCCTCAGCTCTGTGTTCAGGCTCAGAGGTTCAGGCACTCAGGATGTGACATTAATATACAGAACCAGTCAAAAGTTTGGACACACCTTGTCATTTGATGGTTTTTCTTGAAACAAAAAAGTCTTAAACAAACCAGAGTATGTTTTATATTTTAGAATATAAAGCCATCATCAAAGCAAAAAGTAGCTCCTTTAAAGAACCCAGTTGACTGTGATACAGATGTTTAGGTAACTAATCTTTTGTTAGAAAAGAAGCAAATATTGATACGACACTGGCAGATTCTTCCACTGTCTCATATTAGACGACATGCAGAGCAGTTAGAGGATGACTGGTGTTTAGAAAATCTGTTTGCTTACTGAAGGACATGCTGCGGGATGGTGATACTTGTCTGTTTGAATGTAGCTGCCTCTATGCCTTCATTTGTCTGTATTAAACACTTTTACAGTCACAGTGTGAATGAACTATCTGATTAGTCTTGTTGGCTCTTTTTTCCTTGCTCTGTAAGAAGAGGCATATGGTTTCAGTGCTTTTTAATATTTAACACATGGAATTCCTGAACTGAAATCAGTTGGTGTAGAGTATAAAATAAAAAGGTGCAAACTTGAAGATGTTGGTGATGCTGAGACTGAGCAACGGTTGATTGGTACTAGGTACTGTACTTAAATTCAAATTTTATGTACTGGATTATTTCTGTTTTACAACACTTTATACTTTTATTTAACCACATCTCAGAGGCAAATATTGATTTGCAGATGCAAATGTTACCAGCAAAACATGAGTGGTTTAAAAACTGTTAAATGTTATTATAAATTAAACATAAGAGATGAAGTTAAGTCTGTCTTCTAACAATAGTCAGGTGTCCACATGAACAGTGGAGTAGGTTTTGCTCACTGTAATCATTCCTCCCTGTCTTTCAAAGTTTTAGTCTTTTTAATGCAAAAATTCCCTGTTTGTGTTATGATCCCTCCACTGCAGCACAGAAACACAGAGACAGAAGTTCATTCTACAAAGACAGTAACTTTGATTTTTTTATTAGCTGAAGAGCATCCAGTCTATCCTCAGTCTAACATGGAGGGTGAAGAAGTAGCACTGCACAAACCCTGTTTTCTAATGTGTTATCTGTAGCTCTGCACAGAACTTACAATGTGAGACACAGTGTGACACTAAAATGGAAAGATCGTTGGAGATCGGGTAAAACATCATTAGGTCCATGTCAGTGATACTTTGACACTAGTAGGGACATGTTGGAACTGTCTGTATCCAAATCTACAGCCATGCATTAGCCTGTTTTCTGTGGACCACAGGCAGGCTGGGATTGTGTTAAAGTCTTCAGGTAACATGTCGTTCTGTTTGACACTGACAGTGGAGGTGAATGGAAATCAAAGAAACATTTTACATTCAAGAGACAATAATGAAGTTTATTCTCCTGTGAGATTTTTCCTTTGCGAACCAGTAACATCAGCACATGGAAGCATAATTTATCCAGAAGTTAGAATCAATCAACATTATTTGCTTATTCATTTATGAAGTACACTGTTATCTAGACAGGTCCAGCGCTTGCTCTGATCTCATGTTGTACATTGGTTGTTGTACTTTGAAAACCTCAGAATGATTTTGTCATTTGCGCTGGGAATGTAACACCCAATACCTACAAATGAGATCCACACAGTGTATTAGAATCTGATGTGCAGTATAAATACAAGAAGAAAGACTTTTTCATAGTGGACTTGCCAACATCAGGTCTTATGGTTTTGTCATCTGGAGTCTCCACCAAGAGCTCCCAGTATGTGTGGTCTTCAGCACTTCCAGCCACACCATTCACACTCTCCAGGTATGGACCATAGTTTGGATCTTCTGTGTAGGTGAACCTGAACAGAATAACAATTTACACCCACTATAACAGCTGCCATCAACAGAGGCTGTACTCTTCAAATGTGGCTTAACTAATCAGGAAAACATGTTTAATCAGGTCAAAAAAAGGATCTCGACAATTCTCATCCAGCTAAGATTTAGCTTAGACTGATTAGTTAATCCTGGATGAAGTTATCCTGAATAACCGTGTGCTCATTTGGAAATAAAGGCTAATGTTTGACTGGGTATTTATATGATCCCACTCACATGAGGCAGGGTGGGAAACCTCCCAGCATGCACTGCAGTCCATGAGGAAACATTTCATTCACTCATTTGGAGCAGTTTAAGTCCCACTCCACTCCAACATGTTTTGTAGGTTTTTTTTTTCTTCAGTTGGATATTTGAGCTTTGATTGTGCAGAATGATGAAGTGATCAAAGTGTTCACACATGAGATCAATTTGTGACGTTACATCTAGTTTAGTTTACAGTCAAAGTGAACTGTTGACTGTTTCCAGCAGCTGCAGTGTTGAAATTAAAAATGTTTGTCTAGTCAGAGATTCCTTAATGAGGGGGACGGAGAGGATTTTAACATTTGTATGTCATTGACTTTATTTGTTCGAGGCCCCTGTCAGACACTGTTCCTACTCAAAGCTTTGTCTTTTGTACATTCTTTAATATTTTGTTTCATAACAGTGTATTCTCTGATAAATTATAACAAACTGTTGAACACCACCACCAAGACATGCAGTGAACAGAACTCTACAGACAGACAGAAATATTTACCCATGTAATAAAAGCTCAGTATTCTCTAGTCTGCACAGAGTCACTCAGCTCAGATTCAGTTCCTCCTGTGGAGGTTTTTCTTAAATAAAGTGTTTACTCACCTACAGTCACTGTGTAACTAACCACTGTCAGGTGCTTTTGTTTTTTAAAGTATTGTAATTCCAGCATTGCTGACAGTCATGTGTACAACAACTAGTTCTAGGTGGTAGTTGATTTTATGATCTTACTTAAAGTTTGCATTGGAGTTCATGAGTCTTTTCAGTGCACCCAGCAGGATCCCTCTGAAAACCACATGAGTGGTGTAAGTCACTGGTTTGGTGTTTGGTGACTCCACCACCACACTAATAGAAACTGGAGGATGGGCTGAGAGATAGACAACACTTTGTAAAGAGATTCTTTGAAATTCAATCCTAATAATACTCATTTGAAATAATGTTTTATTCGTGGTTTTGAAGTTTACACTCAGTCAGGGTCCCAGGAAGCAGCAGCAGCAGCAGCAGGGCTGCAGAGGACAGAGCAGGCATCATCATCATCAGCAGCAGCAGCAGCTGTTGGACAGTAGACTTAGCGGACTGTGAGCAGGATGGACCAGGCTTTAAATAAAAAACAGGAGAAATACAAAAGCACATTTATAGACATTGTATGACTAGTATTTCTCATACTTACCTGCTAAATGACCTGGTACGGCACCAACGGGGAACTTTGTGTGTTGTTGCCAGATTTCTCTGATAAACAGGAACGATGCTCGATGAACTTCTTCTGTGTTATTTTCTTTCTTCTTTTACCTCCCTGCTGCATGTCTTTTGACATGAGATTTTGGTTGTGTGTTGTATTATGTACATTATATATTATTATTATTATTATTATTAATTTTTCTAAGAAACCCCATGTACATCAGGCCGACAAGATGCTCGGCACTGGGCTCTTCTTTTTTCTCACTGGGTTTGGACGATTAAACATAACCATCTTTAACTTGGTTGTTTGTGTTCTAATCTCTCACCTGCTTTTTTATCCTAACCCTAAACATTCAGCTGGGATGCCTAACCCTGTCTTTATCTGGGGATATGTTCTGGATATTTGCACCTTGTCCCTCCACCTGTGGTTTTACCCTAACCCCAGCTGGTGGTTTTGGATGCCTAACCTTTACTGTCCTTGGTCTGGATCACTATCTTCTGATATGTGCAGGATAAAGTGATTTCTGTCATGTGTGATTACCAGTATCTGTCATGTCAGAGTGACAGTTTCAGCCCAGGTGGAAAACCTGTTCTGTTCTGGGAAACATTGCAATGGTAGCAACACTTAGAAACTCAGAACATTTCAGACCCACGTAACACCAGGAAGACAGAACGATCCTGACAGGTGATAGAAACAATTTGAAGATAGATGTTAACACAGTGCACTGGAACAGAGGTGACAGCCTCCCGAAGAATAGCTGCATTATAACACAACACACGTTATCACAACTTTCCTCCTCACGTATTAATTTGATGTTCATCTATCAGCACTTTGCTTGTGAAGCTTTCTAATTAACACAGTGAGACTTTATTCTCGGTCAAAAGTGGCGAGAACAGAGATGCTGGAAAACTTTTTACAGCCATGTTTTTATGGTACCGTTCTGCTGGACCCGGCCTGACCTTAACATCCTCTGTTTGGAGTTTATACATTTTACAACTGGTCTCTTTGGTTAATTCCTGATGCAGACATACATTAACACATACAGATGATTTTTAAACAAGTGTAATACCTTTAACAAGCAATTCTCTCTTTTAGCTAAAATGTCTGACTAGATAAATCAGTCTGTCCAAGAGCTGATTTAAGTGTTAAGCAGTTATTTCCTTAGTAATGGCACTGCCACGTTTCTCACAGATTCTAATGAATAAACCATAATTTAATGTCCAGAGATATTGTATTCATGACAAACCAAGTAAAGCAAGTATGATTTGCATTTGATTTGCAGTATGTCTTTAGATATATGAAAATATGAACTTACTCACCTTTCCTGTTGTAGAGGGAAGCAGGACTCTGCTGTAGCTGACAGGTGTTAGTTGAATACCTGACCTGTTTAAATACAGAGCTGGGAGACTCCTCCTTTCACCACTCCTTTCCTACGAACCTACTTACCTTCCAGGTAGGAATGCAGGGTACTATCCCCTGAATATTTCCTCATTCCTTTTCAGAGGAACATTCTGCTTTATTGAGCTGAGGACACCTGTCATTCAGTACCTGCCTGACAGGATCATTTGTGTGTGTGTGTGTGTGTGTGTGTGTGTGTGTGTGTGTGTGTGTGTGTGTGTGTGTGTGTGTTTCTTTCTGTGTGTGCAGTATATCAGTGGGGGTGGCCTGGGTGAGTGTATTATTCTTGGCCTGACTCTTTGTCCAAGTCTGGGCCTGGTTGAGATAAAGAGATAAAGTTAAAAGATGATGACAGGTTTCTATGTTTGGAGTCACTGCATGGTGATAATGTTTAATAAAAGTTTGTGACTCAAACTTTAAACCTTATGTTTTAATATTTGGAGAAACTGTCATTGTTTCTGTCAGTGGTTGTTGATCCTGTAGTAAAGTTCATGAACCTAATTATCATCTTTGACCTTATTCTCTGACACAGTTTCCATATCTGTTTTCAGAGGCCTGTGGCTTTTCTCTTTTTACTAATATGTTTTAGGTTTTTGTTGCTGACACTGTTCACTGCTGGTGATGACAATGGTTCCTTAGGCTTAAACCTCACTATAAAAGAACTAGAGCAGTTCCTGCAAAACTGACCTGTCCCAGTGGCTGAGAAGCTGACTGAAGCCATACTTGCCATCAAAACCAAAGAACTGTGGCTACAACATACTCATCATGGCTTGCTCTGATGGTGTCAAGCACAACTATAAATCTGCACAAGTGGAGCTGTAACAGTCCATCATTACTTTAAGACATGAAGGTCAGTCAATCCAGAACACTTCAAGAACTTTGAATGTCTTCTCAAGTGCAGTCCTGAAAACCATCAAACCTTATGATGAAACTGTCTCTAAAGAGGACCGCCCCAGGAAAGGAAGACCAAGAGTTACCTCTGCTGCAAAGGAAAAGTTCTTCAGAGTTACAGCCTCAGAAACTGCTGATGAACAGCACCTCAGATTAGAGCCCACATAGATGCTCCACAGAGTTCAAATAGCAGACATCAACTGTGTAAATCAGGCCTTCATCCTCGAAGATAGTGAAGGTTATTGAGTGAGGTTTACTCAGCAGTGAAAATCTGCAGCTGCAGAATCAACAGCTTTGAGTCAGAATCATAGAGCCCAGATCTGAGAACTATTCAGATAAATTAAATGGTTTTATTATTTATTTTTGTGTGATCATGTGTGTGATTCTACAGTCAGATAAATTCATTTCAAGTCAGTTTATGATAATATATAATTTTTAGTGCACAAAATCATGTAATGGAGATTTTCTGGAACTTTACATCATTGTTTTCATTACTCTACTTTTTTACCCTTTCAGACATTTAGTTGAACACACACACACACAGACACACACACACACACACACACACACACACACACACTCCCCAGACAGTGATCCAAACTGTGTGTTATTATTCAACCCCTAAAAGACCAGAGACCAGACCTGAGCTGTCGAGTGTCAATACAAGCAATTTTTATTGAGCACAAATCAAATGATTACATTTAGTCCAGCAGTGCAGGTCATGATACAGAGTGATAATCCATCACTAAACTCTCCAGGGAGTAAAATACAATAAAATAACACATGGCAGATAGTTATCAATCACTTAGACTGTCTCTTTAGATTTCTATCACCGTCTTCAGTGTGACAGAATCCCACAAAGAGTTGATTGAAGTACATGTTTGAATTTGATGTTTATTCCTTAACAGGTTTCAAAACCTCTAACACAAGTTACAGAAGACAGATAAGATAAGGCAGACTTATACTATATAATATGGCAATGATGTATGATACATTAATAGATTCAGATACACAGGAAAAGTTGAAAGTAAAATTAGAGCTAAACAGCAACAACCATAACCACTAAAGCTGTTAATTACTGAGACATTACTGTGACATATGATCTAACTTCAACATAATTACAACCAGTGATGAAAAATGAGAAGGTTGGTTAAATGAAGAAAGTAATGATCATCCTTCACAACAATCACACCGAGCTACACCTCATCTCACAGACAGTATCCCCACAGATAAGGCTTTAGGGGATTACATATGATAATGTAAATAACTACCTTGACTACAACCTAATAACCTTGATTTCATTATCATGAGGGGGCTTGGACCCCAAAACACCTAAGATATTACATCAGACCTGAAATCTAAAAAAAAAAAAAAGATTAAACCAGAAAAGTAAATGATATACGAGTTCATCATCAGGAATGTTTTTTTGCTGAGTTTTACATTTATCAACACATTGACACATCGATCTAATTGAAAATAAAATGGTCATGTCATAAAACTCATAATGTTTAAAGCACAAGCATAAATTAGAGGATTGTACACAGAGAAACTAAAATTACTTCTTACCGACTGCAAACAGACAATGATAACCTCTGTGTACTGCTGATTGTTTCACTTGCTCTTGTCAGAAGTAAACCAGTTGACAACATGGTTGAAAACCCCCTTAGCAGTAGACTTCATCTTCTTCCATTTTGATGTCTCTTTGTCAGTTAGAGTGAATCCCTCTGCCACCTTCTTCAGGAGAACTGCACCTTGTCTAACTTCGTTTAACTCTTTAATACGCTGTTTAAATCCAGGTTTGGCCTCTTGTTCCTCTGTCTGTATCAGGAGATCAATGTAATCTGGAGTAGCCAAAGGATCTGGGCGAAGTGCGATCTCTCTCAGACGCTGCAGGCAGTTTGTTAAAGTGTTCATCATTTCTACAACTTTCCCCTGCACCTGCTCATACTCTACTTCCAACTGTTCAATGATTTTCTCTGTATCCATCTTTTTCCCCAGAGCTGCCTCATATTTACTCTTTAGGTCCTGATACGTCCTCTTCTCTGTTACACGTTTTGTCTCCCATCGGTACTTCATGTTGAAATGATCGCTCCATACACATTTGCCTGGACACACTGTGCAGTTTCCATTTTTCATGGCAGCACACCCAAGTTTATGCTCATCTTTTGGTATCTGACAAGGATAATGGCAGGTATAGTTGCACCCATGGCAGTTGGTGACAAAGGTTCTTGGTTCCAGATCAATCTTATCAGATTTTTCAATCTCTACTTCATATTCAAAGTCCTCATTCTCCTTCATGTGGGTCTCGTGGTTTTCCAGTGCAGCTTTTGTGCTGTTTATTTCCTCCAGTTTTGACAGACCTTGTCGAATCATTGGCTGCAGCCCCTCAACAGTCGCCTCAAGCTGTTTGCGCTCTTGGAGAACCTCCTTTGTCAGGGTCAGACTCTGAGGTTGCATTGTATTTAGATGAGTGAAGAATGTATTCATGCTGGCTTTCCCCATTTTCCAGAACATGTAGTCAAAGTTGTCCTCATGCTTGACTCCTGTGTTTTCGGCAAAGAGGACAGAGTTGTTGAATTTAAAATTGAGAATAGACCCGTCTTCCTTTGTGGCACATGGGATGTTGGCAGCTTTGATGGCCTCCAGGACTGGGGGTGACTTGCCATCGGCAAAGGTGACCAGAGCAATGATGTTGCTGGCAATGTCCTTCCCAAAAATGGAGAGGATGGCTTCAAAGATGTATCTCTGTGTGTGTGTCAGACGAGCTAAAGCAGACTGCGCTACAAAGCACACTGCATCAATGCTATCAATTCCACTATTGACTGAGAAAAACTGTCTTATTTTTTCTGTTATTTCTTTGTCTTGTTTGATTCCTCTGGTGTCCCCAAACCCTGGAGTGTCGATGATTGTGAGAGAGTAGGGAACTTTGAAACCATCTGTGTGGTAAATCTGGTAGGCTGTCACCTCTGATGTCTGACTGCAGGCTTGTGTTTTATTGGTTTCTTCACTTATCAGTTTAAATCTCCAGTTGTCCTCCCAATCGACTCCAAGAATGTAGTTGATCATGCCGTTGATGAGGGTGGTCTTGCCAGATCCAGTTGCACCTACAACCATAATGGTTTTGTTTGATTGCTTTCCGGTTGGTGCGCTTCCAAAAACCTTTTTATTGACCTGACCAACTCCTGCTGGTTTCAGTTTAAGTAGGTAGACTGGTGGATTACCTTGGATGAGTGTGAACTTCTTTGCATCCAGTGGTTCTTTCTTAGTTTTAACCTTGAGTTCTTCACCAGGCTGACTTACTCCAACACCTCCATCTGTGCACATCCTGACGGAGTAGACTGCATCCTGTTTAAGGCTGTTCAGAGTGAATGTGTAGACCTCCTCTCTGGTCTCTTTACTCTGCCACTGACTGCTGTTCTCCTCTCTGAACTCAATGATGTATCCTTTCACAGATTCACAGCATTGGACAGACGGGTTGCTCCATGTCAGAGTGATGGAGTTTGCTTTCACTTCAGTGTCTTTTACCTGAGTGGGTGGACCAACTGCTGTGAGGGTTACAGCCCTGCAGACATCACTGCTGACAGCATAGCTGAGTTTACCCACAGCTGTGGCTCTGATCTCATACTCAGTGTCTGGCTTTAGTCCTGACAGAGTTACTGTCTCTTGGTTCTTCTTCACTGGGTGAGATGTCCATTCAGTGTCCTGCTGCTGTTTCTGTCTGTAGTCTACTGTGTACTCTACAGTGACAGAGTCTGGTTCAGATACTGTAACTGTGAAGCTGTCATATGATGCAGTGGTGGATGGAGTGGCAGGTTTTGATGGAGAAACAAAGCAGACTGCATCATCACACCCGTCTTCATATATGAAAATACACGCTCCAGGATGACTCTCAGCATATTTTGATGTAACTATGAATTTGGTGTCATCACTGTTGCTGGACTTCTTCAGTTCTCCAAACAGTTTCAGTTGTTTCCTCATTGTCTGTCGAGTATCACTGGAGAGCCAGTCTGTGTTCGTGTCCCGTAGATCAGAGGATCCAGCAGAGTCCACCATTCCTGCTGGTCTGAGATGATTGGACAGTTTGACCAGGAAACCATCAGGCTGGTCTACAGAGGTAAATGAAAAGCACACAACATTTCTGACATCTAAATCAGACAACAGGTCATCCAGATGGTCTTCCATTTTCACTCCTAGTTTGTCCAGCTGTTTAAGGAAGGATTTCAGAGTATCTGATTCCTTCCCTTTGGTTTTTAGCCACTGATCCAGGTCTTTGTTGTTGAATGGTGACCTCTCATGAGCCTTAAGGATTTCCTCAAGGACACTCTCCTCTTTCCCACCCCCTCGGATTGAAGGAAGCACTGACCCGAGCTTCTGCATGAAGTCAAGCTTGTACTGGCAACACATCTGCATCAAATCCTGAACCTTCTTCTCCATGGCAGGAAATGTTGTTGCTGCGGTGTCTTTCAGGAGGTCGCTGCATCTCATCTCTGTCCTGTTTAAACTCTCTATAGTTTCTGATGAGCACGTGATGAGAGCACGGCTGATGTCTCTTTGGAGTCTTGCCGCTCTTGAATCCAGCTTCACCAGAGGGTATAGCCACACCCTGAGAGGAACAGCATGTTCTCCATCCTGTCCCAGCAGGTCAGGAAGGGTCCTGTAAACTTTCACAGCATCAGTGAAGGACGTTGGGTTGGAGGGTAGCTTGAAGTCTCCGTGAAACGTGCAGCTAAATTTTTCTACTGCTGCTCTCTCTTTGTCATCCATGTTGAGTGAAGCCTCAGCATCTACTGTGAGGAATTTCAGCTTGTTGAAGGTGAGGTTAGCTTCTCCCTCCACTTGTTTTGTCTCGTCCTCTGATGATGATTCTCTGTCAAACACAAAGTAAGCTCCAGCTCCGTACAGGATGGCTGTGACCACGTGAGTGGCAGTGTCGTCTTCAAACACATTAGGATGAGATACCTGTCCATGAGCCAGGTGAGACATTGTCAGTGTTTCCAACTTTGTTGTTGCGTTGTACTGAAGAGTCACTCGAGCTTGTTTCTGAGATTTCTTTGTGTCTTGGAAATATTTTGCTGATCCTCTCACGTTCACCAGTCCTCCCAACAGACTCAGTTTAAGAGAGCCAGAGATCTTTAACAAATTGGACTTCTCCTCAATCGAATCTGATGCTGTGACATTAAACTCAGTATTATTTTGTTGTTGCACACTTGTATTCTTTTGTAGCTCCTTTAGATCCCATAAGGTTACACCTGTTGACCAATTAATGATACAGAGAAAAGTCAAAGACTTGAAATGCCACAGTTAAATGTGTAACAGTGAGCAGTTTAACATTCTGTTTTCCAGATTATATCTATTGCAACTTCTGAAGTATGTGTCACAATACTTTTGAAACTGTGTATTGGTTTGTTTACTCTTTAATTCACAATAAGAGGAAGTGAGATATTCAACACATCCATGAGGTCTGACCTGGAATGAGAGCATCCTTCCGGCAGTCATACAGCATGCCGAGCTGGAACGGTCTTCCCACAGCTGCAGTCTCTATGGTACCTTCACCACATGAGGCCATGGTGTCGATAAAGTTCAGCTGGAAAACAAAACACACAGTTCGCTTAATTATCACTACCTGTATCTAATGAAAAATAGCTCTCAAAGTGGTCGTGTTCTTTATTAGACATTAATTTAATTTTGGTGCAATACAAAGCCTCTCATTATAGTCGTACTGAGCTTTAGATGGATAGAGGACTTTATTGATCCCCAACAGGATATTGTAATGTTGCAGCAGCAATTCTCATAAATCAGAAAAACACATAGGACTTTTTTTAAATGCATTTGCTCTTATATTCTGAGACATTGTTTATTCATAAGACATTACATCATAAAAGTAAACTCTAAAATGTTTATTATTATGCACAATAACCTTAAACAGGATTTATAAAGATTTGTAAGTGGTGAGCATAATATGTTTATGTCATGGGTTAGGGAAATCCTGTTTAGTTCTACTTGATAGACATGTTGTGTATGTTCTGAGAGTAATCCTTTTGCTTCCAAAGTAATCCATTACAGAGGCAATGATGTAAATTGATTTACTTGATATTAGACAGGTTAAAAACATATATTAGTGATTATCTGGGTAAAGATTATGTTTGATTTAGTTTTGTATAAGCTAACAGCAATGCTAGAAGACATGATGACTGTTACAGCACAAGACAGCAATTTTTACGAATACACTAAAGTCCAAACATTTAGAAGCAAGTTTCTGTTCAGAATGCCTTTCTTTAAAACCAGTATGAGTTCTATGGCTTTTGGAATGTAATTACTGCATGATCAGACTTTCAGAGTCACAACTTCAGTGCAAAAGTAAAAAACAATTGACAGTTTGCATTATTCACTTTAGCTCTTTGGCTTTTGAGAGTTAGCACACAAAAATCCCAATAAATCTCAACTGTCTTCATATCTCTGACAGAAATGGCTAGAAAGCAACAGCCGAGTAAAGAAACAAGAGCACAGATTTTGTACATTGAAGAAATAGGGATACGCTGAGAGAGAAATTGCAAAACGCCTAATGGTGTCCAAAAAAGGAGTTCACTACATCCCGAAGAGACTAGAAGAAAGTTATGATGATAGAAAAAGGTCTGGAAGAAAGATGGTTACTACAAAACAGAAGATAAACATATCATTGTCACCAGTAAGAGAGATCAGCAAAAAACAGCACCACAAATAAGGGAAGAAATGAACATGACCAGGTCAAAACCCATATCTCTGACAACTGTGAAAAGACGTTTGAGAAAGGCTGGTCTGAAGGGTTTTGTATTTGCAAAAAAACACTACTTCATCCACAGAACAAGAAAAAGAGACATGAGTGGGCAAAAGCACAGAAAAATTGGACCTATGATGACTGAAAACATTTGAAAACTATTTGGTTCAAATCGCAGAGTCTATGTCCGCAGATAAACCGGTGAACGTCACCATGTGTAAAACCAACAATAGAGCATGGAGGTGGTAGTGCCATGTCATGGGGATGTTTTGCAGGTGATAGGGTAGGAGATTTGTTTGAAGTAAAGGGTATCATGAAGAAGGAACAGTACCACTCCATCCTCCAGCATCATGCAGTTCCATCTGGACTAAGACTTGTGGGTCAAAAGTTTGTTTTGCAGCAAGCTCTGTCTGGGTTGCAAGACAAAAAAGAAAAGGAAGGTGTTGTTTGAAAGATGGTTTGCCCCCTCAGTCCCCAGACCTCTGTCCAATTGAGCTGGTGTGGGACGAATTGGATCGATCAGTCAGAAAAGTGCGTCCCATGACTCAGCAGTCTCTCACTGATGGACTTAAGAAAGTTTGGAATTTTATTTTTTACCTTAAAAAGCTTGTAGGACGAATGCCTCGTATATGCCAGGCTGTTGTTAAAGCCAGAGGAGGTTACTTTGAAAAAAAAAAAAGTCTAAGCAAGAAAAACCCAAATACCTGATAATTATAGTAAAAATGTATTCTGATAAGTGACTCTTTAAATAATAATCATGTGTATTTTGTTGCAATGTATACCAATGAAACTATGATGTTTTTTTGCAGAAATTTGATCTTGCTTTCAAACTTTTGGCCTGTAGTGTACGTAGAATACAATGTTTGGTTAGGAATACAGACACTCAATGTTTTTGTATTGTTTTTATCTACAGTAGCATGTTACTAAAGTTTTATGTTTTCAGCCCAGACACTTTTCCAAATTAACTAACCTTCACTTGTAAATAAACCCTTTTCAAACTTTCCTCACCAGTGGATAACAACCTTAAACTGGGACTGCACTGATTCTGGTTTCTAAAGAGACTCTGTTAGTTTCTATTTATTCACCCAGTGTAGGTTGGATGAGCCTAAATACTCACTCACAGCAACACCTTACTTCACTCTCTGTTGAATGTTCATACCTATCCTGGGTAATTACCTAACACTACCTCAGTCTCGTACCATTAGCCTCTGTGTTTGGTGTAATGGTGTCTTTGTCTGTTAATTAAAATTTAGTTGCATTTAGGGGCTAGGGTGAGTGTCAGTAAGGGGCGGCTTTAATAACAAAAGGAGGTCTTTTACAGTCTTTAGGTAGATGAAGTCCAAGTCCAAAAACCCAAAACTCAAGGATCCAAATGCAACCAGTCCACTACACTGGGTGGTAGGAAAACACAGACTAACAAGAGATCATCACACAACACAGGTGAACAAGCACAAACAATACAAGACTCTACACTGAACAGCAGAGAGACAGGATTATATATACACAGGAGAAAAGACAAGTAAAAACACCAGAGACAAACCAAACCAAACTAAGAAGCGAGAATCACTCAGGGATATAGACATTATTCCATTTCAGAAATGTAGAATTTATGATCTGTTAGGATATGTTAGTGCAGTTCTCCACGTCTCTTAAAAAACTGGCTAAAGTTATGATGGTTATAAAGTGTAACTCAGGACAGATTCTTCTTTCAAATACTGTTGTCATTTGGCATGGAGGTATGAAGCATTATGAATACTGGAGGTGTAGTGTATAGTTGGTCAACAGGTATGTGATGTGCAAAGAGTGAAGTGAAGTACTGGAATAAGCTAGTGATTTTAAAGAAATATGTGGAAATGGTATTATCAGTATTTACTGTTCAAAGAAAACATGTGATATATGTGTGTTAAAGGCCACCATGTGAGAGTAGATGTTAGTGTTCACTGCATGCATATTTTGTGTCACGAGGTCAGCTCCTTGACCTGTCTGTCTGTTTGTCTCTCTGTGTTGCCTGCCCCTCCCCCTTGCTCTCTGTCTCTCCTGCTGGATCTGCCACTCCACACCTGCCGTGCCTCTACGATCAAGCTCACCTGTTTCCTATCAGCCCATCACCCAGGATGTACTTAATCCCTGCTCCTGCCTTCAGTCCCTGCCAGATTGTCACTCCTGTTCATGGTTTGTCTAGAGAGAAGTTCGGCTCTTCTAGTTTTACGCCAGCTACTGCTAAAGTACTAGTCTGTTCATTACTTACCCTGTGTTCTCTGTTCTGTTTTTGCCTGCCTGACTGCCAGCCTGCCTACCAGCCTACCTGCCATTCCCTCCAGTCTGCCTGCCACTCATTATTCATATTCTCCATCGGGACCAGCACCAACAGCAGCACAACCTTTCCCCACCCCTGGACTCCTTCACTTGCCGCAGCACCCCTCTCTGGACCAGCACTATCCTGACCCCTTTTCACCACCAATTCCTAAATAAACGTTGTTTGTCTTAAAGCCTGTGTTCTGCTATTGGGGTTCCAAGCCTAGTCGTGACATTTTGTGTGAAAAAAAATGAATCAAGGAAGAGTTAAGAAATAATGGTGTAAAAATAAAAGGTAACTTAGTTTTTAAAAAAATGTAACCAGAACAGGCCAGAACATAATGGAGTAAAGCAGAGAGAGAAAAGGCCAAAAGAGGACAGGGTCTGCCCTGGCATAACCCTGTAAGCTGGAGTGCAGCCAGAAGAAAAGCCCAGGTGCTTTCCAGAAGACAGTGGCCTTGATGATAAGCTAATAGTGTATTTTAATGAGGTGTCCAAGGATGGACATTTAAATGAACCAGTGTTTTAATGGTGTAAATTGGACAGAACAGTAAAATAATCAGAGAGGTGTGGAAAGTCACAGCCAAAACTGTATAAAAGAGGGACAGAGCCAGTACAGTTTGGGGCTCTTCTGGTGTATCTTGTGTGCACTGTGAACTGTTCTCGGGTTTCTTTTTCGACAAATAAACTCTGCTGCCTTGGACACTGCCGACTCCTGATAATTTTTGAACATCTGAATCAGGCTGAAGATCACGGCCCAGTGGTTTGGGACTTTAAACTCAATCCATGTCAGAGGTATAAAACAGTATATCCACCACTTATAATACTTTATAAATCATGTTTTAAGTTGTGCATGATAAGAAACATTTACTGAGAGGTTTACTTTTATACATGTGTTGTAATATCTTGTGTCTTATGTCTTATAATGTCTCAGAGACACAACCTTCACAGAAAGTGTTACCAGTCATTCAGAATAAATGGCAGTGGTGGGAGAAGTTTTCTGATTTGTTTTACTTTGGTAAAAATAGAAATAGCACATTATAAAAATCCTGCATTAGAAACATTAACATTACTTACTTAATTACTTAAACACCAGTGGGTAGTTTGTCAATCCACCCCATGGACCAATGAAGAAATAATTCATCTGAATTTTCAAGCTAACTAATAATCACAGCTGTAAATTCTGTATCAGCCTTTGGATTAAGTGCTGTGGACATTTGCTTTATCTACATACATGTCTACACACCCAGATATTAGACACAGCCAAAGGTTACATCAGTCATGTGTCCTTCATTTTTCAGTCATGTAATGTAATAAACTTTAAAAGTAACTGCATTAAATACTGTATTTTTTATTGATGTTGTTTTTGAATTCCACTCTCAAAGATTAGTCATTTGATTTGATATGCATTGATTCTGTATCTGCAATAATCTACCACTGATCTTTATATGAACATAAATCAACTTTCCGAACCCTGTGGTTTAATTATATGTTACTATAGGTGTTTGTTTTCTTGGTTTTGAGCCTTCTGGGTTTTTTAAACATCACTGGTTTATTATGTTTCAGAGAAACTGATGGAGACTTCTGTGACTGAGTTCAGCTGAAACATGAGGCACAAATTGAAAACACAACGTTAAACCAGTAAAAATTATGTTAATGAAGCTCAGAATAAAGACTGTGTCAGAAACACATGAATTCATACTTCACATTATATGTTAGTGCACAGCAATCAGTCTGTACTGTCACTATATCCAGACACTGTGTGACAGCTGAAACAGCTCAGCTTTACTCTCAGAGATGCAGAGGGTGGCAGGTAAGAGGAGACAGGTGAGGGATGAAGTCAGCAACAGGCAGGTAAACACACCAGGTAACAGGACAAAGGAGGCCCTGAAAGGCATCGTCCTCAAGCAGACAGGAGGTCAGAAAGAGACGGGGACAGCTAACATGGAAAGTCAGAGTTACAGCTGGGAGGGCAGAGAGTCTGACAGAGAGCTGGGTGTGGGGAATCAGGTGAGGGGAAAAGGTGGAGAGAGTGTTACTGCAGAGCAGGAGGGAGGGGCAGGATCTGACCTAAAACAGAAACTGGAAGACAAACCACTGAGTCCAGAATGACAAGGTCCAGTTTAATTTCAACTGATTGGTGGGTTTTGTTTTATTTATTTTTTTTTGTTTGTTTGTTTTTTTGAGGATTGTACAGAAACTGGAGGTTTGTGTTTGATATTTATGAAGAGTTTTAATTTGTGAGGCTTGTTCTCAGACCTGCATTAAAGCAGTGAAGAGAGAAACCTCAGCCTGTCAGGTCTCTGAGCAGTAGGTGAAGATATCGCCCTCTTGTGGTCAAATCGGTTTCTACATCCTCCTACTGCTGCTAATGGCTGCTGAAGTCAGTATAATAGATTATGATGAGGCCTGGACAACAGATGATGTATGATATATACATCATCATCATCATCATCTTGTCTCACTGTGTCATCAAGTGTTTCCTCTGCTCTCACACCTTTAAGGTTAAAGATCTTCTCACATGCTGATGACAGTTGTTCTAAAATGAGAAATGTGCAGCAACTAATATTCCAGCTGACACATGAACTGAATATATAAAAGTCACTGAACACTGGTGACGTGTAGCACATCTCATTGTTCTGTCAAGGATGAAGAGACTTGTTAAGAACAGATGAGTCTCCATCATGGTCGTACCTACGCTGACAACAGCATCTCCTCGTTTTATAAAACAGATGTTAGTGAGAAATTCAATCATCTCAACTCAGTCATTATTATTATCTTAAATATATGTGTTGTAAGAACTGTGACGTGCTAAAGATATTCAGCTGCCAGTCTGTAGCCTTTGGTACTGTGCATTGGAGGGGTGATGTCATCTCTTAACCATGTACTCCATTACTTTGCTGGATTACTAGAACGACAACAAGAGGTCAGGATTGATCCAGCGTCCCTCATCATGGTATCTACTTGTAGATTAGTGTTTCTAACATCAGGGAGTTGTTGAAAAGTATCAGACAATCGTTGAAGAAGCTTTGGATCAGTGGAGTGACAGAACCAATAAGATAAACATGATTCTGTCTTTTCAGTAGATCAAGAGGATCTACTTAGTTTTATTGAGCACAGCAAGCAGAGTACAAAGTCTCATCCAGAGTCAAGTGTGACTGAAATGTAACAGATTACATGCAGCTAAAGTAAAGGTTAAATACATCTGAAAAAAGAGAAGACGATGAAGATGACTTTGTTGAACAGAAAGGACGACTTGAAATAAATGATTCTTCTCTAAAATGAGTGAGTGCTGAAGATGTGCAGCCAGTCTGTGACAGAGAAAACCTGATGTTTTACAGCACACACATTAGATTTATCTCTGCACACACACACACACACACACACACACACACATCTCTAGCTCTGATTATACTTCTCTGTATTACTTCATTCCCTCTCCCAAGTCAGACGTGCATTATATGAACACAATCATCAGACAGGATTTCTCTGGTTTATACTCAGGTTTACACTGTCTCACACTGATCACTATAAAACACAAGGAAACAACAAAGTGGAAAAAACTTGACCCAACACCAGGAGGTGGACTTGCTAACACCCACATGTGAAGCTTCTGTATCATACTGTGATATACCATGGTTATCTAGATTCTGCAGTAAACAGTGAACCTGAATCAGTAGTAATCCTCTTCTTCTTTACTGAAGCCGGCCTGAACGATCTCTTTGATTCTCTCCGTCTCCTCAGGTGGAGCAGCAGGCAGAATGGCCTTCAGGTCACCCTCTATTTTCTTCATCCTGGCATCGGTCTGCCTCTCAAATTCTTTCTTGTTCTTCAGGACCAGCTGCAGAATCCCTCTCTGAGCTTCGTCACAGGACTCCTGCAGCTTCAGACGCTCATGAAGGAACTCTGGTCTCTCCTTATCCATGGCCATGACCTTACCCAGGCTGCTCACTCTGTCCATCAGGTACTTGTTGGACACTTCAGTGTAGGTCTCTGAGATCATGTGGAACAGGCTGGCAACGTTGGAGGCTTCAAAGGCCTGTTTGTACAGGAGGTCTTTTACAAAGAGCTTCTCATTAATAAAATTGTGCATTGTCTTGCTGAGACTGATTTTGACAATGTTGGAGACCATCTGGAAGAAGCGCACCATCTTCTCCCACTGCTCTTTGACTCTGCCCATGGCATCAAGACCTTTGACCAGCATTTTGATTTTGGTGTTAAAGTCGATCTCATTGATTTTGCAGTTCTGCATCTCAACCAGGATGTCAGTCAGCTCTTTCTGATTCTTCTCCATGTTCTCCACACTCTTCTCATATGACTGTTGTGCTTTCTTGGATTGTTCACTCAGCTGTCTTGCACTCTGCTCACTCAGTTTGTTTTCTTCCAGTTTCATCTTGACCTGTTCAGCAGTGGCACAGGCCTCCAACAGCTCCTGGATTAAATTGATAACATCAGTATACTTCTTTTCAACACTGTCTGCTAGTGTCTCACACTCGTCTAGAATGGTGCGAATGTTTTCCAGTTGATTTGGCAGGAGAGCTTCAATTATTTTATCAGTGCTGTTGAAAAGAATGTTGACTGCAGTCTTCATATAATCAGGAACTGTGCTCGTGTGAATGCAGATCTGATCCATGTTCTTGTGGGCCTCATTGAATGCGTGTGACAACGAGTCATAGACCTGCATAAGACAGGCCCTGAAGGAGTCTGGGTACTTAATGAACTTGTAGCCACCTTTTGGGGGGTTCTTGTTGATGGAGAAGTCATCACAGTGGGAGATGAAGACGAGTTCCCCTATGATGGCGATAGAGAGGGGTGCAGGAATCAGGTACTCCTCCCAGTTTAAGAGACTCATCGGTATCTTGATGGTTTTCTGCATCTCTGTGTTGAAAAAAAAAGAAAAACAGAGGATGTCATCTATTTTCTGTTAATCTGCTTGTAATGAGGTTAACTCATATTTATTTATTTTATTTAAAGTTCTTATTGGATAAGACAGTAAGAGGGAGCAGGGGAATGACATGCAGTAAGGTCCAGCTGGATCAGGAGTCAAACCAGGGACCAGCTGCTCTGAGCACTGAGGTCCATGTGGTTCGCACCCTAACCATTTAACTATGGAGGCACCCCAACTCATATTGATTTTTAATAGGTTTGATATTTGAAACAGTATATAAAATATGAGGGGGGAGATTGTTCATTTTATGACAGTGCTCAACTCTGCTGAAAACTGTTTTCAAGAGTGAATGATAAAATATCAAAATCCATGGAAGAAATCAATATCTGGGGTCATAAAAGTCAATTAGTTGATAGCAACTGTCAACTTGTGGTTTTGTGAGAGCACAAGAGAAAATCCTTTACTGATATCATTTCTGACCAGTGGACACTGTGACTGTGGGAGGTCCATCATACTTCATGACAAATCACTTACTTGAACCTGGATCCTCAGGGTGAGGGGACTAGTTTCCCTTTATGCAGACCATGTCATGCATAGTCATGCCTATGGAAGTATCTCAGCATCTCACCAAATATGAAACCTTACAACTCTGTGATTAATAACTCCTGCTGGTTTCAGTTTAAGTAGGTAGACTGGTGGATTACCTTGGATGAGTGTGGACTTCTTTGCATCCAGTGGTTCTTTCTTAGTTTTAACATTGAGTTCTTCACCAGGCTGACTTACTCCAACACCTCCATCTGTGCACATCCTGATGGAGTAGACTGTATCCTGTTTAAGGCTGTTCAGAGTGAATGTGTAGACCTCCTCTCTGGTCTCTTTACTCTGCCACTGACTGCTGTTCTCCTCTCTGAACTCAATGATAAACTGTTTTACAGATTCACAGCGTTGGACAGACGGGTTGCTCCATGTCAGAGTGATGGAGTTTGCTTTCACTTCAGTGTCTTTTACCTGAGTGGGTGGACCAACTGCTGTGAGGGTTACAGCCCTGCAGACATCACTGCTGACAGCATAGCTGAGTTTACCCACAGCTGTGGCTCTGATCTCATACTCAGTGTCTGGCTTTAGTCCTGACAGAGTTACTGTCTCTTGGTTCTTCTTCACTGGGTGAGATGTCCATTCAGTGTCCTGCTGCTGTTTCTGTCTGTAGTCTACTGTGTACTCTACAGTGACAGAGTCTGGTTCAGATACTGTAACTGTGAAGCTGTCATATGATGCAGTGGTGGATGGAGTGGCAGGTTTTGATGGAGAAACAAAACAGACTGCATCATCACACCCGTCTTCATATATGAAAATACACGCTCCAGGATGACTCTCAGCATATTTTGATGTAACTATGAATTTGGTGTCATCACTGTTGCTGGACTTCTTCAGTTCTCCAAACAGTTTCAGTTGTTTCCTCATTGTCTGTCGAGTATCACTGGAGAGCCAGTCTGTGTTCGTGTCCCGTAGATCAGAGGATCCAGCAGAGTCCACCATTCCTGCTGGTCTGAGATGATTGGACAGTTTGACCAGGAAACCATCAGGCTGGTCTACAGAGGTAAATGAAAAGCACACAACATTTCTGACATCTAAATCAGACAACAGGTCATCCAGATGGTCTTCCATTTTCACTCCTAGTTTGTCCAGCTGTTTAAGGAAGGATTTCAGAGTATCTGATTCCTTCCCTTTGGTTTTTAGCCACTGATCCAGGTCTTTGTTGTTGAATGGTGACCTCTCATGAGCCTTAAGGATTTCCTCAAGGACACTCTCCTCTTTCCCACCCCCTCGGATTGAAGGAAGCACTGACCCGAGCTTCTGCATGAAGTCAAGCTTGTACTGGCAACACATCTGCATCAAATCCTGAACCTTCTTCTCCATGGCAGGAAATGTTGTTGCTGCGGTGTCTTTCAGGAGGTCGCTGCATCTCATCTCTGTCCTGTTTAAACTCTCTATAGTTTCTGATGAGCACGTGATGAGAGCACGGCTGATGTCTCTTTGGAGTCTTGCCGCTCTTGAATCCAGCTTCACCAGAGGGTATAGCCACACCCTGAGAGGAACAGCATGTTCTCCATCCTGTCCCAGCAGGTCAGGAAGGGTCCTGTAAACTTTCACAGCATCAGTGAAGGACGTTGGGTTGGAGGGTAGCTTGAAGTCTCCGTGAAACGTGCAGCTAAATTTTTCTACTGCTGCTCTCTCTTTGTCATCCATGTTGAATGAAGCCTCAGCATCTACTGTGAGGAATTTCAGCTTGTTGAAGGTGAGGTTAGCTTCTCCCTCCACTTGTTTTGTCTCGTCCTCTGATGATGATTCTCTGTCAAACACAAAGTAAGCTCCAGCTCCGTACAGGATGGCTGTGACCACGTGAGTGGCAGTGTCGTCTTCAAACACATTAGGATGAGATACCTGTCCATGAGCCAGGTGAGACATTGTCAGTGTTTCAAACTTTGTTGTTGCGTTGTACTGAAGAGTCACTCGAGCTTGTTTCTGAGATTTCTTTGTGTCTTGGAAATATTTTGCTGATCCTCTCACATTCACCAGTCCTCCCAACAGACTCAGTTTAAGAGAGCCAGAGATCTTTAACAAATTGGACTTCTCCTCAATCGAATCTGATGCTGTGACATTAAACTCAGTATTATTTTGTTGTTGCACACTTGTATTCTTTTGTAGCTCCTTTAGATCCCATAAGGTTACACCTGTTGACCAATTAATGATACAGAGAAAAGTCAAAGACTTGAAATGCCACAGTTAAATGTGTAACAGTGAGCAGTTTAACATTCTGTTTTCCAGATTATATCTATTGCAGCTTCTGAAGTATGTGTCACAATACTTTTTAAACTGTGTATTGGTTTATTTACTCTTTAATTCACAGTAAGAGGAAGTGAGATATTCAACACATCCATGAGGTCTGACCTGGAATGAGAGCATCCTTCCGGCAGTCATACAGCATGCCGAGCTGGAACGGTCTTCCCACAGCTGCAGTCTCTATGGTATCTTCACCACATGAGGCCATGGTGTCGATAAAGTTCAGCTGGAAAATAAAAACTCCCAGTTACTTAATCATCACTACCTGAATCTAAGGAGCTATAAGCCACCTTGTAATTTAGGCCTCTGTGGCAGTTCTAAACATGGTTTCTTATCTTCCCACATAAATTAAATGAAGGCCTAATCAATAGATTGAAGAAAGATTTAGGAAGAAGTGGGATACATTGAAATAGATGTGGGGAGCACATTCACTTTGATTCAGTTCAGTTTTTCTGCCAAGAACAAGTGAAGTGTTTTCCTTTTTATGATGACTCCTCCACCTGGACACTAGGTGTCCCTGTTGTTTTGTTCCTGTAGTTTTCCTTTGTGACGGTGGGCGGAGGGTCATCAGCTGAATGAGCCACACCTGGGCCCGGTGTGTGCTCATTCTGGAGTCTTTGTCGCTGGGGATGGTTCCTGTTTCCAGCCGACCTGATTTTTGTTATCCTTAGTTGCCTTGTATTTTTGGTTAGATTGATTATTCTTGTCTGTCTTTTGCAAACTGTCATTGCAACTGCCCTGTGTGTTGTGGCTCTGTCTGTATAAGCTGCTGGAAACTTAATTTCCCTGAGGGAGTCATCCCAAGGGATCAATAAAGTCTGTCTAAGTCTAAGTCTCAGACTAATTAATTTACTCTTTTGTAAATAGAATATTCTTTACTTTAAAATGCCAACTCGTACTGTCTCCATTCCTTGACACAGCTCTAGAGCCAGGCTGTGCCAATCGTCTGTTCCCTGTTCCCCAGTGTAGATCTGTGTAGTGCTGCTGGTTCAGCTGGGAGTAAATTGTTTGATGAGTGGAAGGGAAGTTTTGTGAGTGAGACAGTTACTTAGTTGTTGTGTCAGTGTGACATCGACACTGGGTTGTAGTTTGCCCGTGCAGCGGTTTTGTGAATGCGCAGTGGGAGACATGGACAGGTGTGGTAAGTAAGCCATCTGGTTGTTTTGGTTTAGCGGCTGTACTGACATATCTGTTTGTTTCATTCTGATGTTTGTGTTGCCAAGATAGGTGGTGATTTTGTTTCCACTGGGCTCTGCTGGTCCTGGAGACATAACCTTGGTAAGGTGCTACTGTTCTGTCCCTGTTTGGCTCAGGAACAAATTCCCCGAGTTCACTGGGGGGGATTTGTCACTGTGGTGATGAAATTGGTTGGAGCAGTTTTCTCAGGGGCACGTCTGAAGCTGCAGGGAGAGTTGCTGCATTGTCACTTCACTGGGCTTGTGGGATGTAGTGCGTAAGTACCCACTACAAATAACACCTGAAGACCAGAGGGGATCTTATAGTGCTTTTCCACTAGCACCTGCTTGGATCTACTTGACTCGACTCTACTCGGTTTTTAGGGTTTTCCATTAGGTGGTAGTACATGGTACCAGGTACTTTTGTAGTACCTACTTCAAGCCAAAAATGTAACGTCAACAGACCACAGGCCCCTGATTGGCCAGGGAGTGACGTCACTGGATGAGTCATGAGAGCGACTCCTTCACAAGAATCAAACCCACCATTTTAAAAACCTGGCAACAGAAACCACATGTTTTTATTATTGTGTTGTGTTTGTGTTGCATACAAATGACGTTACAGGAGTTTCAGGCCACCTTGCTATGATGACCCCACCCATGCTGAGGTGGTACCCAACTGTAATGGAAAACAACCATAGTCGAGTAGGTGTTTAATAGAGGCAAATAGTACTAAAACTGTGTAATGGAAAAGCAGCATTACTTAGTTTCTGGTCAGGCAGATAGAGGGTCGGAGCTGTGGTGGTGTGTGACTGTGTGGATCTCTGAAGCTCAAGCTGCTGGTGATATTTGTCACTTTGTGTGAAATCAGACAGGTAAGGTTAACACTTTTCTTTCTCAGTTATGGATCTGGTAGAAGAATTTTTGAAAGGCCCGTCAGAGGAGTTGTTCTCCGACACTGAAGTGTTGTTCATGAGAGGAATTAGAGAAAATTGCAGAGCATTTTAAAATGGACATCAGAGATAAATGGATGAAGGAAAACAGGAAAAATATTTTAAAAGAGAACCTGTTAGAGGGGCGTGTTCTCCATCAAAAATGACCTGCTGTTGCTCCTG
This sequence comes from Lates calcarifer, assembly GCF_001640805.2. Taxonomy (NCBI): domain Eukaryota; kingdom Metazoa; phylum Chordata; class Actinopteri; family Centropomidae; genus Lates; species Lates calcarifer. The sequence goes on from NW_026115863.1 coordinate 27,422, forward strand.
GTGGAGACTCGTATAGAGTGATTGCCTCTTGTGAAGTTGGAGTGAGTGCCGTTTTAACATTTGAACAGCAGAGAGAGTTACTGTTGCTGCAAATGGAAGTTAAGAAGTTGGAACTGGAGGAGCACAGGTTAAGCTAAAGTAATGTGAGTGGTGTGAGGCAGGTTCCTGGAGGTTTTGCTGGGCCTTCACATGGGTTTGATGTGTCCACTAATCTATGCTCGGTCCCCCAGTTTTGTGATGGTTGTTCTGGAGCGATTTAAAAACTCTGTGCCCAGTCATATTCTTATGTTTGTAAATGAACATAAGGTGAAGAACACGTGATCGTGTATACAGAGTTTGGGATGACTCTGGTTTCCAGGGAGATGGCAGTGGGTTTCGGCCAGCGGGTAAACGGTGGGAAGAGACAGCTAGTCCTTGCCATGGTCAGAGAAGGCCTCAGAGAGTCCATTACATTGTGATTCCAGTAACTACTGCAAAGGCAGAGGGCACTGGAAAGCCGAGTGTCCTGTGAAGGCTGGATCAAAAGAGGGTTCAGTAGTGCGCAGGTTAAGCCTGTAGCACTTATTGCTCCAATAATCCGTCCAGTCACCAGGAATATCAGTCCTGTCAGTCCCTCTTGTGACGGCTCTTCTGGTGTCATTTCTACCTGTTCTATTTCTCCTGATATACAGGTGGAGGCTGGAGGAGGTTGCAGTATTGCATCAGACTTTTCAGAGCCAGAAGTGGAGCAGTGTACAGACGGGAATGAGGCCTCCCCTGTGTCCATACCGGATTCTTTTATATTTCTCACAGTGAGCTGGTGGCAGAGCAGCATGCTGGTTCATCGCTCTGTGATGGGAAGAGTGCCACAAGAGGTTACCTCCTGTAAAATCAGGTCCTGGTGAGGGTGCCTCAAGGGGAGCATTTTATTGGTATTATCCAAATTGTTGTTCCAGTGGAGTTCCAGGAGGAGGTGCTGAGGACCTCACGTGACCAGTCTTGGCATTTGGGGGTCTGGAACTAAGGAACTAACTGCAGACTGATGCAGTGGTTTTTGTTCCTACAATCATATTGTTTAGATGAACGCCACATCAAAGGACATGAGAACGCTGTGGCTGATGCTTTGTCAAGAGCCCCTTGCTCTTGAGTTGCTTACTGTGTCTGTGTAATCTCCAGTGTTCTCCAGTCTATGTTGGGGTTGGGGTTGCTGGGTTGCAGGGGGTGAATATTGGTGGGTTGGCTTGGTGAGTATGGATGATATCAAAAACAAAGCATAATGACTGCAAAAAGTCAAATGCGTGGTTATGGTGTATAAAGCCATGATAAATTAAGAGAATTAGTTTGTATTACTTATTATTATTGTTATTGATGTAATTGCTTCTGCATGTCCATTGTCATATTAATGCTCAGATATTTAAAGCCATTTCTAGACATTTGGATCAGTAAGGCATTGTCCTATAATTGAAATACCAAGTTGTTAACAGGTTAACATTCACTTTTACTAAAGTTCAGTTTATACATAGAAAATGTGCCAAATCTCCTCAAAGTATGGATAATATGAGGTACACTTAAAACTGGGTCTGATACATACATTACTAAATCATCTTCATATTAAGATACCCTGTGCTCCTCTCCTCCACTTTTTGATGCCAGTGATTTCAGTGTAATGGATAAGGGCTTTATGGCCAAGACAAATAGTAGTGCACTGATCCCTGACAGGTCCCCCTTGACAGCTGAAAATACTGCGCATTTACAGAGGCTTTGGGTGAGGTATATGAGTTTAATCTATGAAATAAAATTAGGACCATACCAATATTTCTTTGAACATGCAAAAAATATCCCCATTCAACCCTATTAAAGTTTTGATCTACGAGAAGCACTGATCTATTATTTATTAAAACCTTTTAACACTTAAAGTGAAAACAAAAGTATAACAGTTAAGCAACATAATATCTGTAGCTGTAAAACAAATGAAAAAATATATGATGATTATGTTGAAGTTCCAAGGAAAAGATTAGTAAATGTGGTATATTTGATGGTGATGATGTGAAGATGACGAAGAGATCTCTGCTGACACTGGCTTGCTTGTATATAGAAGTTAATTACAAAGAAGTGACAAAACAAGCACTGCAGTAGCCTGTGAGAGGATCCGAGCCAATATGGATCTCTCTCCTAACAGCTCTAAACATCAGTATATATATATGTTAGTTGTCTTCATGATCTATAGCGGGACATTGGCACCTCACTCAATGACCTCACTTTTCCAAAAAACAGAGAGGAGGTGTTATCCCTAACACTTACAGATTTACATTCACAGATTTACGTTCACAGCTATTAACCTAAATATGAACCCAAAGAATAGAAAAACATATATGCAGCTTCAGAGATTCTTAAGAGAGTGAAAACCATACCATACTTCAGACACTACATAAATCAAGAAGGTAATAATAAAGGGACTGGGAACCTTCTCGTGAGCGTCCTCTGCCTAAATGTCACAACCGGCTGTCCCTGTGGCATCACTTCTTTTAAGCCTAAACTTAACCTCATCCAGTTCACTCTGAGAACAATTGCTGAGACCTAAAGCATCTGAATGTCAGCCCACCAGCCTCAAAAAGGCTCTTCACCAGACTCCATCTGATTTATCAAAGTCTCTTCCTATATAACCTCTTCAAGTTTATTCAAACACTGGGGCGACAGTACAACAGGTGATGGCTCAGGCATATCCTTTCCATGGTCAAAAAAGCCCCACATTTCCTGCTCTACAGCACCACTCTAACAATCTACTGTTGATCAGCTAGCCTGACATAAGTCATAAGGTTGTTGTGGAAATAAAAAGTTTGAAGATTTAGTGATTGTTACACAACTTGGGTTGAAGCTCAAACATTCACTCAAAACTTGACACTGACATTCGGACATATCATTTTGGGTCCAAATGGAGCAGAAAATCATAGTAGTGTTAGCAATGTGTAAAAACACAAAATGTCCACTAGATGCTAGCAGGAGATCGTGTATGAAACTGAGGCACTTGATAGGGCCACAAAAGGATAAGATGACAATAGTGGTTTGATGAAATATTGAGACAAAAAACACACAATTTTGACACAACTGAAAAAAGTTTGGCTGTGTGTCAGCTGTGGGGCTGACATGAGCAGGTCACCTCTGGCTGTGCTTTGCTTGCTGTCAGTTGAAGGAGTGGTTTCTCTGATTTCATATGACAACGACATGGTGGAGTGGACTGATTATGTGTTGCATTTCATTTTGACTGTGCATCATATTTATTTTGTCAATAGAATAAATTATTGCCAAAGAAACTATTCTGGACAGAATACAGTTGCAGTGTTGTTCTGGTTGTATTAGGACGTTCTGCTGGACCCAGCCTGATGTTAACATCCTCTCTTTGGAGTTTATACATTTTACAACTGGTCTCTTTGGTAGGTTAAGCCCTGATCCAGACATACATTAACACATACAGAAGATTTTTAAACAAAGCAGTTATTTCCTTAGTAATGGCACTGCCAAGTTTCTCACAGATTCCAATAAATAAACCATAATTTAATGTCCAGAGATATTGTATTCATGACAAACCAAGTAAGCAAGTATGAGTTGCATTTGATTTGCAGTATGTCTTCAGATATATGAAAATATGAACTTACTCACCTTTCCTGTTGTAGAGGGAAGCAGGACTCTGCTGTAGCTGACAGGTGTAATACCTGACCTGTTTAAATACAGAGGCTGGGAGACTAACTCCTCCTTTCACCACTCCTTTCCTACGAACCTACTTACCTTCCAGGTAGGAATGCAGGGTACTATCCCCTGAATATTTCCTCATTCCTTTTCAGAGGAACATTCTGCTTTATTGAGCTGAGGACACCTGTCATACAGTACCTGCCTGACAGGATCATTTTGTTGGTGCATCTTTCTCTGTTTCCTCCATCTCTCCCACATTTTCTCATTGTCATTGATATGACTTTTGGTGATGGCCTACAAAAAAACTTTATTGGCTACGCTGTCAACTCCAGGCACAAACACCTTTAACAACTTTGAGGAAACTGTTGAGGACAAATGGTCTTTTCTGTATCGTTGTTGCTGTGATATTCATGTAAAACAGACACTCTGATTCACTTTAAACTCTGTTTACAATCCATACATATTTCCTCACAACCTTTCACAGCAACACTTGTAGTCAGATGACAATAAGTCCACATAGGGCGGTTAGCACTGTTGCCTCACAGAGAGACGGTTCCGGGTTCGAGCCCGAGGTTTTTCTGTGTGGAGTTTACATGTTCTCTCTGTGCCTGCGTGGGTTCTGTCTGGGTTCTCTTCTGGGTTAGGTGGACAGACATTAAGTTGGAAACAGACTGAAGACTTGGACTTGACTCGACTATCTACAACAATAAGACTTCTTCTCTGCCTTTGATATTTGATTGTTGCTTATCTAAAAAACTAACATGAAAACAAGGCCAGTTCCTCCTGTTTTCACCACCACCTGCCTGGACTATTGAAATAAGTCTTTCTATCAAAAGTACTTAAACCACCATAAAGTGTTTCAGTCAGGTGTTCTCCCGTGAGCCTCCAGGTCTCTGAACTCTACTGGAGGATGAACATGATTCTTCCTAAAGATATTCTCTCCTTTGGTGTTGAGATGATGGAGGTGGAGAGATCGGTCTGAAACATCTCCCACAATGTTTAACTGAGATCAGGCCACAGCATCTGATCCACATCATGTTCATCCTTATCAAACCATTCAGTGTTCTCCTGAACTCCACTTCCACCTCTGACTGTCCTCACACTGATTTTGTGTTTCTTTCTGTGAATTCATACTGATATCACGTGCTGTATGTTCAGTGATTAGAACAGAACCAATCTTTGTTTTCACTGCACTGAAGCTCCTGTTGTCACCTCATAATAATCATTATATGATGGAAACAGGTGTGAATGTTATTTGATGGTTTAACAAATCACAGATGATTTGTGATTTGATTTGATGAGCAAATCAAAGGACACGTCAGATAAGACTGAGGATGTCATGTGGGGGTCAGTTTATACACAACCTGTGAGTTCAGTCAGTGTTGGACATGTTGGTGTTGAACCCAGTCAGTCAGAGCAGTGTGAGGATTTAATGTGGTTTGTTCTACAAACAGCCTCAGATCAGACTGTGACAGCTGTCACTTTAAACTCTCTTCTTCTGGCTGAACAAAGGTTTAACTTTTCTCATCTCAGCTGATTCTTTTCTGCTGTTTAAACCCAGTTACAGGGACTTCATGATGCTGGTGTTTTCTGAGTCCTCAGCTGAACGACATGAGGAACTGTTAATGAGGTTAACAGCTGGATGAAGCCTCAGTCTGTGTCCTGGTTCAGGTATTTTGATCCTGTCAGAGGATCAGACTGGAGCTGGACCTCTGTCCATGACAGAAGAAGAAGAGGTGCTGCCCTCTGGACTCATTCAGTCACCTGTGCTCTGGGTTTCAGCTTCAATGGGTTGAGTTCAGTTCTACAGCAGCTGCTGATTCCAACAGAGACACAGAGTCTGAAGCTGGTCCTGACTTCTTTAAATACTGATAAATACAAGATCTACAGTATCATTTTCTCTTGTTTTATTGGCACAATGGAGCCACCACAGTTCCTGTCCTCTGCTGAAACACATCACCTACAACAACACTGAAACAGTATAGTACAGAAAGGTCGTCTGCAGCTGGACACATCTGTTCATTGATCACCCTATCAATAATAACAGAGGTGGTGTTTCCAATCAAACATATGTGCTGTTTCAGTTGTGTCTAACAGTCCTTTGAGGAGACAGGGTTGTTCAGTGCAGCTAAACATCACTTCACAGCAGAGTCTGTGTTTCTGAACTGTCTGGTGTATTTAATTTGAGGTGTGAAATATCCACTAATACTTTGACCCAGTTTAGTGTAGAAACTGAATGAGACAGTTGTGACTAAAGATAAGAGAAGAACAAGGAGCCATGGAGATGGAAGGTCTGGATTATCAGTCAACTACACTGAGAATCCTTCATCACACTGAGGGGTGGTTAGGGTTAGGGTTAGGGTGTGGTACTATAAACTCATGGGAGGCATTAAAGATGGTGATGAGATACAAACTGGTTGTGGCTTTGTAACATTTTATTTATGACATTATCACATCTAACATGTTCACCATGTCTAACAAACAGGAAATGACCTCCTCTCAGATCTCTGACAGTCAGTTTACTGTGTGTGATCTGATCAGTACAATTATTAAACGTGTCTGAGGTCATTCAGAAAGAGGTGAACCTAAACACAGCTCAGTGTCCACATCTGCTGCTCAGCTTCTGCTGTTGTATTTATAGACAAACACTCTCACTGTCGTCATTTTTTACTTTTGGTCATAGATTTACATTATATCACATCCAAAGTTTGTGATCAACTTTTTATTCTACTCATTTGAGGCATTTTAAAATGTTCACTATCAACATGTTTTGACTAGTTTTCCAACAATATACTGACTGAACCATTTTCCTCTTTAGACCCTCAGCTCTGTGTTCAGGCTCAGAGGTTCAGGCACTCAGGATGTGACATTAATATACAGAACCAGTCAAAAGTTTGGACACACCTTGTCATTTGATGGTTTTTCTTGAAACAAAAAAGTCTTAAACAAACCAGAGTATGTTTTATATTTTAGAATATAAAGCCATCATCAAAGCAAAAAGTAGCTCCTTTAAAAACCCAGTTGACTGTGATACAGATGTTTAGGTAACTAATCTTTTGTTAGAAAAGAAGCAAATATTGATACGACACTGGCAGATTCTTCCACTGTCTCATATTAGACGACATGCAGAGCAGTTAGAGGATGACTGGTGTTTAGAAAATCTGTTTGCTTACTGAAGGACATGCTGCGGGATGGTGATACTTGTCTGTTTGAATGTAGCTGCCTCTATGCCTTCATTTGTCTGTATTAAACACTTTTACAGTCACAGTGTGAATGAACTATCTGATTAGTCTTGTTGGCTCTTTTTTCCTTGCTCTGTAAGAAGAGGCATATGGTTTCAGTGCTTTTTAATATTTAACACATGGAATTCCTGAACTGAAATCAGTTGGTGTAGAGTATAAATAAAAAGGTGCAAACTTGAAGATGTTGGTGATGCTGAGACTGAGCAACGGTTGATTGGTACTAGGTACTGTACTTAAATTCAAATTTTATGTACTGGATTATTTCTGTTTTACAACACTTTATACTTTTATTTAACCACATCTCAGAGGCAAATATTGATTTGCAGATGCAAATGTTACCAGCAAAACATGAGTGGTTTAAAAACTGTTAAATGTTATTATAAATTAAACATAAGAGATGAAGTTAAGTCTGTCTTCTAACAATAGTCAGGTGTCCACATGAACAGTGGAGTAGGTTTTGCTCACTGTAATCATTCCTCCCTGTCTTTCAAAGTTTTAGTCTTTTTAATGCAAAAATTCCCTGTTTGTGTTATGATCCCTCCACTGCAGCACAGAAACACAGAGACAGAAGTTCATTCTACAAAGACAGTAACTTTGATTTTTTTATTAGCTGAAGAGCATCCAGTCTATCCTCAGTCTAACATGGAGGG